>NW_017678030.1:0-24933 GCF_001879085.1 Nicotiana attenuata
GTGATTTGCTTGAACTAGGGTTTTTATTTTAGAACCCCTAACTCTTTCAGACCAACTTCGAGTTTGGACATCCGTGTTTGCATATGATTCTGGATTTTTACTAAACTCTTCTACACTGGATTTTCTATTGATGACATGACAATTTTCTTTCATGCTTAACATGTTTGTATACTCCTTATATATGAGGAACTTCCCTTTAAAGTGGTTTTCAAACTTGTGATTAATTCAGAATCCCTTCTAAATAGGTCTAATTGATTCTCTTTCCATTGTTTGCTGATTTCCCTTAAGTTAAAAACCTTTCCCATCTTTTTGACTCGATTCATTCATACAAATCTCAGACCTTGTGATGTACTGACTGTTAATTGATTTCCTTACCTTATTTGTACAAATCGTGTACTTCAAAACCCTGTCCTTAAATAACCCTTTTATGTATGTGCCCTTAATTGCATGCTGTGCACAAAGTATTTATTCAATTTCTTTCCTTAATTGGTTTTCACCCGTTTGAATCCGAATCCCTTAATTAAAGGGAGTCTTGTGTAATTGATTGACAATCAGTTCTTCAACTATTTTCTTACCTTATTCCTGCTTGATTTTTGCACTATAAAAGGTACGCCCCTTTTTCACAAACACAGGATTTAAAATCCTTCACTTCACAATTCACAACCTCTTCTGAACTTATACTTACTCATAATAGTATTCTCTCTTTTCCTGCACTGTGGCCTGTTCACAAGACCCATTGCTTTTTCTCTATTTGTTTCTTTGAAACTGGTATGTCCTAATTTAAGCTTCATCATCATCACAATGTGTTTATTTACATCTTTTGTATCCATGTCTACTTTACTGCTGCTGCAGAGTTAAATATTTAAACTATCATGTTGATTCCTTTCTGTTTGTTTGTAATAAATCCCTACCCCCTATTACCCCTATGTGTTTTGAGTTATGACTTCAGGCATGGCAATGCAAGTTGTTGTCCATGAATTAAGTTTGATCCATGGGGATCTTAACCTCTAAACAATATGTGTTAACAAGCCTAAGGGTAACCAGCATCTCCCATTGCTGGGTATGCCCACCAGCCTGCTTTTGCCTCTTGCAACTCCCCATTCCCTATACCCTTATGTGTACTAATTTAAGCTGTTTCCCTTTTCCCTTTCCCCTTTTAGAATTCTGCTTCTACACTTGCACTCTCTCTTAGTCTCTAAGTTCTGTCCCCCTCTTGTGAGCCTTGCCTTGGGACCTTGAGTTCCCTCTGAACTTGGACACCTGAGGGCTGGCCCTTCCACACTGCACTATGTCTTAATATGGTAATGCATTTGGGTGTGAGCACTGCCCGGAGTCCTTTTCGAGGCTCTTAGGGAACTTTGACACATCCAAATGGGAGAAAGGCTTTGGATCATGATCTCTTGGAGTTGGTTTACTTCATACTTCAAACAAGAAGCCTGAATCAGACTCTCCTTGGTTGTACCTTTTTTTAATCTTAGATGTATTTTCTTTACTTCTTTTTCTGGGCTGTAATAAACTCTCGGGGATGGCTAGTGGAAAAGGGAGGGGTAACCATATGCAAAGGGTAGATAATATGTCTTTAGGAATCCTGTATTTTCTCATATATAGATACCATGTCTATAGGAGTTTCTGAATTCCTACATTCTCTCATATATAGATAACATGTCTTTAGGAATCCTGTATTTTCCCATATATAGATACCATGTCTATAGGAGTTTCTGAATTTCTGCATTCTCTCATATATAGATAACATATCTTTAGGAATCCTGCATTCTCTCATATATAGATACCATGTCTATAGGGATCCTGCATTCTCTCATATAGATGGCATGTCTACAATTATTTGAAATCAGAATTCTGCATATGCATTTAGAAAATATGCCTATAGGTCTTTCTGAATCTTGCATATCCACTTTCATTAGGCAAACATGTTTATAGGCCCTAAAAACTCAATTGCAATTAGATATCATGTTCATATAAAATACAACACCTAGATATCATGTTTTTAGGATTTCTGCGTTTCTCTATGTCTGTAAGAGTTGTCCTAAAGTCAACAAACGCATATAAAGCATGACTATAGGAGCTTTAACCAAATCTGAATCGCCTTACTCGCTTATAAGTCTTAAACCATTAATAATGCCTTACCAGTTGCAGAACTTATGATCTTTTGCTAAACCTCGCCTTTCTTTAATAACTGACAACTTTTTCTTAAATCAGTATGTATTCAGTTTAATTCATTATTTCTGAAATCAGTAGATATCATGCCTATGGGATATTCGTCCAACACTTAGGCAAACCATAGGGTAAATATTGTAAAACCAAATCAGATTTTATTAGCTACAACCAACAGGTAGGCCTGCTTCAGGCTTCTTATCTGAACTATGTAATAAATCAGTCTGCCTCAACCCTTTAAGTTTTAATCAGACCCTAAACATTATGTGTAAGTCATGCTAACTACTTGCTTTACTCTGTTTAAAGGAGGTGTATTTGAGCCTTTGTTTGTTTATGTGCTTTTCCCCAAATTTGCTGTATGTGTTTTTTGCCTGACGCCTTAGTTTTACCTTTTGAAACCACAAATAAGCCAATATCTCCTCCCTTTAGGATTAGTAGTCCCAAGTACCTCCGGGGCTGATGGGATTGGGGCGGGTAATAGCATGCAATAGGTAAACGAGACCATTCCGCGCTTTAATACCTTAACGGGGTGGGAAAGGGTAGATATGGATATGATGACCACGCGATAACATCACGTGTAGACCCTCATTGAGGAGTGATTACCGGATGTTGTGTGGGGTGATCCATATTATTAATAAACCTAGGACCCCTTTTCCCTTTGTTCTTTGTTTCTTTTAAATCTTTTAAAACCATTTCTTCTAAGAAAATCAACTCTCTTTAGTTCTTTCCGACTTTATTTATTTGTGACCATTACACGAAAATCTCCTCTTATTTGAATCTCTTACTTGCCTATGTGTTATTTGTATTTAAGTCACAACAATAGTTTGGCCGGGAACCACACTAGTGGATCCTGAGGGGTGCTTAACACCTTTCCCTTGGGATAATTTCAAGCCCTTACCCAATCTATGGTTACTTGACTCAAACCCTTCTCAGTGTCCTAATGCACTTAAATCATTAGGTGGCGACTCTTCAATCCAAAACTCAATTCCCAAAAGGGAACGAGTTGTCTTCCCAAATGTCATAAACCCGATTTCGCGAGAAAAAGGGGGCGCGACAGTATGGCGACTCTGCTGGGGATATTCTTTTAGGCTTTTACCATTTCAAGCTATTACTGTGACTTTACATTTCTTATATGCCTTTATTTGTTTAATCCCTTTAAGCATTTAATTTCTTCTTCTATTACAAAACTAACTTGTCTTTTGTTTCTTTCTCTTATTTCCTTTACTGCCTTCCTTTACTGCATTCTCTATATTACTGTTTTATATTATTGTAATTATTATTTTATGAACGTGCAAATACGTGACAACTTGTTTTACTTATTGCATAAGCATGTTTTAAACATCATATTTCACTCGTGCCAAACAAAATACCATAGCAACACTTATAATGAGTGGTTGCGCCCTTCCGATATTATCACCCCCTAAATCCGGCAAAGGCATATTTGCGGTAAAACCAGTCGATCAACGGTGTAGTCGATGGTTCCACGCCTTTCCCTCTTGAGTTGTCCGCTTAAGGGTACCAGTTTAATACCCCATAGAAACCTTACTCTGTTTAATTGTGCATGCATCATGGTCAAACCTAGCCGAGTCAGTTATGTTGTCCGCATAATGTCTCTTTAAGATAGCCTTGTCCAAAGTCCACTGGGTTTTCCCAAAACCCAAACGGACACTACCACGTTTTGTGCATTTATTTGGAGAACTAAAATGCTTTTATGCCAATTGTTGATATTAAATAGTCGAGTCTGGTGGGGGTAAGGGCCTAACCTTTTCTTGCAAAAATATGAGGCACGAAGTCCCTAGATTCGGCATGGTCACCAACATCCACCCCAAACTGCTAAGCTAGTGGAAGGATCTTTATTCCAGCGATCAGACTCTTGTCCGAAAATACTTGGGAAACCTACCTTCTCTCTTGGAAATTCAACCCAACAACAAAATCATAGAAGCTGCTACCCTATTCTGGGATTGTGATAGGTCTGTATTCCGCTTCGAAGACTTTGAGATGACACCCCTGCTCGAGAAAATAGGAGGACTGGCTGGTATACCGTGGGAAATTCCGGGTTTGTTAATGCCGGAAAACCGCAAAGGTAAAGGTTTTCTCAAAATGATGGGTCTAAAGAAGAATCCAGACTTGACATGTTTGAAAGAGTCGTACATTCCCTTTGACTACTTGTACGAGAGGTACGGCCATAGCAAATCTTACCGTACTTATCCTAACAAGTTCGCCCTTACATCATTGGGGCGTATTCACTGAAGGGTCTTTGTCTTTATGTTCTGTTTCTTGGGGATGATAGTGTTTCCAATGAAGAAAACAAGAATCCATACCAGGCTAGCTATGGTCACCAAAACTCTAATGGAAGGAATTGACGGACAACCATTCAGTCTTGTGCCAATGTAAATTGCAGAGATATACCCAGCCCTAGAAAGGTGTCAACAGGGAGCCAAACATTTCGAGGGTTGTAATTTTCTACTGCAACTTTGGCTCATGGAACATCTCCAAAAGGGTGAGTACCGACAGGAAATCCATCGAAGGGATTGGGACGATCATATCGCCTTTCATCACCCAAAGCGAATGCATTACATGCCCAACATGTTCGCCCAACCGGAGAATGCTAGAGAATGGGTCGAACTCTTTGATAATTTGACTGAGAACCGGGTATAATGGATGTTCGAGTGGTTCCGTACTGATGAATTCATCGTTCGATCCAGGGATGAACCATTTCTGATATTGATCGGTTTGAGGGGTACCTACCCTTATGTCCCTCTCCGAGTTATGAGACAGGCTGGTAGGAAGCAAGTTATACCAATGGTTGACAAGATGAGTCATTTCCGGGCTGACTTCCAGGCTGACGATAGTCCTTACAAGTGCCAAGCTCAGCATATGTGGCACTGCAAGATCGTCATGGGAAGGAACACAATTGAACCAGACAGATACCATACTGGTTGTAACCCACACTATTCAGGCTGGCTAGAGGACAATCACAATAGTCTGGTCAACCCGGGTTTGTTCGAGGTCACAAGATCATCGATGAAAAGGCTGAAGCACAGGTCAAGTACAACCAACTGTGCAAGAGGATTCGGGAATGTGAAAGTGAGCACCGCAAAATACAGGAAGCCAACAAAAGGCTAATTGAAGAGTGGAAGGATATGGCTGTCAGCGCCAACAAATGATTGGTCTGTTTGGAGCGAGGTATAGTAGAATTGGAAAAGAAGTTTCTGACGAGGGTCGAAGACTGCCGGACTGCTGAAGGAAATGAAGGCGGACATCTGGCCAGAGCTTACTTACTACTAGGACTGCACGAGGTAGGGGAACTGTTCGATGGAACCAACAATGCCGAGTCTGGGGAAGGTCCCTCTGGGACCAAATAGATAGGAATTTCCATTTCCGCTTTATAAGATGTAATAAGGCCGATGGCCATTAGTGATTTTTATTTTCTTGTTATTTAGTGTCGTTTTGGGACTCGTCTACCTTTTATCAATGAAATAAGGCATTTAGCATTCTAAGTTCTTCAAATTAACTTGTCGCTAGGCCTACCTCGGGCACAACCAGGTCCCCAAAATTAGGACGCGCTTTATATTTCAGCACTACGTGTTTAAATATTGCAACATTTTTCTAATGATCGTCACTGACATGTTACCTTTTTATTTTTACTTTTATTTATTATTTCCCCTTCCCAAAGTTTAGCTCGTGAACTCTGGCAACATCATCATATTTTACGAGATTCAGGGGCCCTCCACCTACTCCTTCTCCCAGCCCTGTCAGACACAGAAACAAAGGAAAAATGGAAGATTGAACCAACTCAGCTGAACGGGTAGAGGTCACTCATGGTACTCTGGTCCCCAAGGAAAATGCATCCCAACTGGAACAAAAGCTGTTGAAGTTTCAGGAAGAACTTGATCAAGTCCGAAATCTGGCAAATCTGTTATTTTCTCTCACCACTCTCTTTCCCAAATACTCAGAATCCTGTACCTCCGCAAAACATCACAAAGCAGCAAAACCATCCCGCTTTCCTCACCACCACTGCAATACCTGCCATACCTCAAATAACACCCCACTGCTCATCCCAGAACTCCAGAACTCCACAAATGACCACTGCCACACCCAACATAATACCCCCATCTACGTGGAGACTATGCCACATTCCACCCAGCCCATCTCAAGCACACCAGAGTCCGATGATAAGGACTTGCTCATCAGAAATCTGGCCGAAGAGCTTAAAAAGTTGACTAGCAGAATTCAAGGCGTTGAAGGTAGTAAGGGAATTGAGGGGCTAAACTATGAAGATCTTGCATACAGCCCGATGTCGAACTGCCCGAGGGGTACAAACCTCCCAAGTTTGAGATGTTTGATGGTATAGGGGATCCAAGGGTCCACCTAAGAACATACTGTGACAAGCTGGTCGGAGTGGGAAAAGACGAGAACATCCGCATGAAGCTTTTCATGAGGAGCCTGAAGGGAAACGCTTTATCTTGGTACATTAGCTAAGATCCAAAGAAGTGGTCGAACTGGGTAAGCATGGCGTCTGATTTTATGGACAAATTCAGGTTCAACATAGAGAATGCACCAGATGTGTTCTATATTCAAAACTTGAAGAAGAAACCCACAGAGACCTTCCGTGAGTATGCTACTCGATGGAGATCAGAAGCTGCTAAGGTTAGGCCTGCGTTGGAAGAAGAGCAAATGAACAAATTCTTCGTTCGGGCCCAAGACCCACAGTATTATGAGAGACTGATGATGATCGAAGGCCACAAATTTTCTGACATTATCAAGCTAGGAGAAAGGATCGAGGAGAGCATCAAGAGCGGTATGGTTACGAACTTTGAAGCCTTGCAAGCTACCAATAAGGCTTTACAATCTGGTGGTACGTCTAAGAAAAGGGACGTAAGTGCTGTAATGGTTGCACAGAAGACCAAATCCCCTATCAAATACCAAACCTATCCAATGCCTCCATTCACCTATCAACCTACTCCGAATTACCAAGCACCCTCACCCTCTTACCATACTCCACCACCCACTTATCAGTCATCCCCACCTCCCGCATATCAGCCCACTTCACCCAAATACTCCCAACCAGCACATGTTTACCAAGCCTACAAGACCCAACCATCCCACTATCAATCACCTCCCCCACGTTAAAACTTCCCTAGACCTCGACCAAATTTTGACCGCAGGCCTCCCAAACAGTACACCGCCATTACTGAACCAATTGACCAGCTGTACGAAAGGCTCAAAGCTGCTGGTTATGTCACCCCTATCCCTGCTATAACCCCCAAAAACCCTTCTCAGTAGGTCAATCCAAATAAACCCTGTGCATACCATTCCGGCATGAAAGGACATACCATTGAGGAATGCCGCTCTCTGAAAGATAAGATCCAGACTTTAGTTGATAACAAGATCATTGTAGCAAAGGAGACTGCTCCGAATGTCCGCAATAACCCTCTGCCAGACCACAAGGGTGGAGGTGTTCACATGATCGAGATAGAGGATGACTGGGACCCCAAGGGATCAATCGGTTTAATCACAGTAGGCGACGATCCAAAGAAGCCAGTAGTCACCCTTAATCCGATTGTGGTCCAGATTCAGCCCTCTGGGGACGCCGAGGTAAATATGTCCATGCCACTCGAGTTTGAAGCACCGCCATCTGCAAAGACGCCAACACCAATTGAGGTTGAATTCGTGTCTCCAGCAAAGGCACCTACACCATTCGAGATTGCAGTTTTACCACACAAGGTGCAGGCTCCGTTCGGAGCAAAGATAACCACGCCAATTCCAGTAGCGATGTCAGCCATAACACCGTTCCATACAAAGGCTATACCATGGGACTACACAGCCGAGGCAAGAAGAAAAGGGAAGGTCAAGTTCGGGGAAGCCATTGCGGCATAGGGTATAACAAGAACCGGCAGGGTTTATACCCCGGAGCATTTGGCCGAGTCAAGCAAACAGGCCTCTAGTCGGCCAACCATCACTGAAATCGGGCCCGACGATCTCTGGAGAAAGATACAAGCCAAAGAATACTCGGTCATTGATCAGCTAAACAAAACACCGGCACAGATTTCTATCCTTGCTTTGCTACAAAGTTGCGATGCACACAAGAATGCCTTGCTAAGAGTGCTGCATGAGTTATATGTACCAAGTAACATCACCGGTGGAGAGATGGCTAACACGGTAGGCCAAGTATTGGAAAGTCACAAGATCACTTTTCATGAAGATGAGCTGCCGCCAGAAGGGTTGAGTCACAACAAGGCATTGCACATCACCGTGCAGTGCGAAGATTATTTTATCACGAGAATCCTGATTGATGGAGGGTCCAGTCTCAACATTTGTCCGTTGGTAACACTCAGGACATTAGGAAAGGGGCTGCATGAGATCAAGGACGGGGCCATCAACGTCAAAGCTTTCGACGGATCCCAAAGGTCCACTATTGGGGAAATTAGCTTGGGTTTGAAAATGGGGCCTACTTGGTTTGATGTTGATTTTCAAGTGATAGATGTGCCGGCATCTTACAATCTGTTGTTGGGAAGACCATGGATTCATGCCGCTGGGGTTGTAGCATCGACACTACATCAGGCAGTGAAGTTTGAGTGGAACCACCAAGAGGTGATCACACTACAGCATTACTATTACTCATCTTGATGAACCAATGACTGTGACATGCAACGAGACAACGCAACAAACGGATATAGATTCAGAGGAAGATGATATACCGGAAGAGATCGTTAAAAAGTTGAGAATTTTGAGAACAGACCTAAGTCCAACCTGGACGAGACTGAGATTGTCAACCTGGGAGATGCAGAAAACGTCAAAGAAACACGAATCAGCAATCACTTATCACCGTCAGAAAAGGAAGAGTACAGAGAACTTCTAAGAGAGTATGAGGACATATTCGCCTGGTCGTATGATGACATGACTGGGCTAAGTACATCTATTGTGGCACACAAACTGCCGACCGATCCAACATGTCCACCGGTGATGCAGAAGCTCAGAAAATTCAAGCCAGATATGAGTTTGAAAATCAAGGAAGAAGTCACCAAGCAGGTCAAAGCCAAAGTTCTCAGGGTAGTAGAATATCCAACATGGTTAGCCAACATTGTGCCAGTACCGAAGAAGGATGGGAAGGTCAGAGTCTGTGTCGACTACCGAGATCTCAACCGGGCCAGTCTAAAAGACGATTTCCCCTTGCCAAACATACACATCCTGATTGACAATTGCACCAAGCACGAGTTGCAATAATTTGTAGATTGTTTCGCTGGGTATCATCAGATCTAGATGGATGAAAAAGATGTTGAGAAAACGGCTTTCATCATGTCGTGGGGAATGTACTGCTACAAGATGATGTCATTTGGCCTTAAGAACGCAGGGGCCACCTACATGAGGGCCATGACTACCATTTCACGATATGATACACAAGGAGATCGAGGTGTACGCAGATGACATCATCATTAAGTCAAAGAAGGCCACTGATAACATGGAAGATTTGAGGAAATTCTTCAATAGACTGCGAAGGTACAACCAAAGCTGAATCCCGCGAAGTGTGCATTTGGGATTCCAGCTGGAAAATTTCTTGGGTTTATTGTGAGTCGTCGGGGAATAGAACTAGATCCATCAAAAATCAAAGCCATTCAAGAATTGCCACCGCCAAAGAACCAGAAGGACGTATTGAGTTTCTTGGGGAGATTGAACTACATCAGCCGGTTCATAGCACAATCTACAGTTATCTGCGAGCCAATCTTCAAGATGTTGAAGAAGGATGCCGCCACCGAATGGACTGATGACTGCCAGAAAGCTTTCGACAGAATCAAGGAATACTTGTCAACACCACCAGTCTTAGACCTTCCTGAACCAGGTAGACCTCTGTTACTCTACATCGCAGTGTTAGATGGTGCCTTCGGTTGCGTCCTGGGGCAGTATGATGAAACAGGAAAGAAAGAACAGGCCATCTATTATCTCAGCAAGAAGTTCACTCCGTACGAGGCCCGGTATTTCTCTGTTACAGCGCACCTGCTGTGCTTTGACTTGGGTAGCTCAGAAGCTAAGGCACTACTTCTGTGCCTATACTACATACCTCATATCAAGGATGGATCCTTTGAAATACATCTTTCAGAAGCCCATGCCCACTGGCAAGCTAGCCAAGTGGCAAATCCTATTGAGTGAATTCGACATTGTCTATGTAACTCAGAAAGCAGTCAAGGGACAGGCACTAGCAGATCACCTGGCCGAAAACCCCGTAGATAGAGAATACGAACCCCTGAAAACGTATTTTCCTGACGAAGAGGTAGCATTCATAGAAGAAGATGTTGCAGAATCCTATGATGGGTGGAGAATGTTTTTCGATGGAGTAGCAAATTTCAAAGGAGTTGGCATAGGAGCAGTCCTAGTATCAGAAACCGGTCAGCACTATCCGGTGTCTGCCAAACTCAGGTTCCCATGCACCAACAATATGGCCGAGTACAAAGCCTGCATCTTAGGACTCAAGATGGCTATTGACATGAACATTCAAGAGTTGCTAGTAATTGGGGATTCAGATCTGCTCAAACACCAGGTCCGAGAAGAATGGGCAACCAAGAACTCCAAGATACTCCCTTATCTGCATCATGTACAGTAGTTGAGGAAGAGGTTCACAAAGATAGAATTCCGACATGTTCCCAGAATCCAGAATGAGTTCGCCAATGCGTTGGCTACCCTGTCATCCATGATACAACATACGAACAAAAACTTCATTGATCCCATTCCAGTAAAGATCCATGATCAGCCAGCTTACTGTGCTCATGTCGAGGAAGAAGCAGACGGAAAACCTTGGTTTCATGATATCAAGGAGTACTTGGCAAAAGGAGAATACCCAGAACTTGCAAACGCTACTCAGAAGCGCACACTTCGAAGGTTGTCCAACAATTTCTTTCACAGCGGAGGAATTCTATATAGGAGGAATCCTGATTTGGGACTATTAAGGTGTGTCGACGCAAAACAAGCATCCAGGCTGTTAGAGGAAATTCATGCCGGGACCTGCGGTCCACATATGAACAACTTTGTTTTGGCAAAGAAAATACTCCGAGCTGGTTACTTCTGGATGACTATGGAGACGGATTGCATCCAGTATGTCAGGAAATGCCACCGCTGTCAGGTACATGCAGACATGATAAAGGTACCTCCAAATGAGCTTAGTGCAACAAGCTCACCATGGCCGTTTCGCCGCTTGGGGAATGGATGTTATTGGACCAATCGAACCTGCCGCTTCCAACGGGCACAGGTTTATCCTAGTGACAATTGATTATTTCACCAAATGGGTCAAAGCAGCATCTTACAAAGCAGTAACCAAGAAAGTCGTGGCAGACTTTGTCCGCGACCGCATCGTTTGTCGGTTCGGGATTCCAGAATCAATCACCAGTGACAACGGCTCCAACCTTAATAGTGATTTGATGAAAGCTATGTGTGAAACCTTCAAGATCAAACACAAGAATTCTACAGCCTACAGGCCTCAGATGAACGGAGCCGTAGAGGCCGCCAACAAAGCATATTAAGAAAATACTAAGGAAAATGATAGAAAAGCATAAGCAATGGCACAAGAAGCTATCATTTGCTTTATTGGGGTACCGCACCACAGTCCGCACATCAACTGGGGCAACCCCCTATATGCTGGTTTATGGTACGGAGGCAGTCATTCCCGCCGAGGTGGAAATTCCCTCCTTAATTATCATACAAGAAGCAGAACTCGACGATGCAGAGTGGGTGAAAAGTCATTACGAGCAGCTAGCTCTTATAGATGGGAAGAGAATGAATGCAGCTTGCCACGGTCAGCTTTATCAGAACAGAATGTCCACAGCCTTCAACAAGAGAGTCAAGCCGAGATAGTTCACACCGGGGCAGCTGGTGTTAAAGAAAATTTTCCTGCATCAAGATGAAGCCAAAGGGAAATTCTCTCCTAACTGTCAGGGTCCATACATGGTTCACCGGGTTCTAACAGGAGGAGCCCTTATACTTGCAGAAATGGACGGAGAAGTTTGGCCAAAACCGATCAATTCAGATGCAGTCAAGCGCTACTATGTGTAATCTTATGTATTCCTATATGATCTAATTTGAACTACGTCTGACCTGATTCTCGTTTAACAGGGGATACGTAGGCAGCCTTATGGGTTCGGTCACAATTCAATAAAATTTTCATTTCCCCCCGCAATTGGAAACTGGGGCAGAATTTTGAGGAGGACGCTCAAAATTCCGAAGTAACTTCAGCCGATCATCGCAAGCAACCGTCAGAAGCAGCAACCCAGTAAACTGGGGCAGAATTTTGAGGAGGACCCTCAAAATTCCGAAGCGAGAGAAGTTGCAATGTCTTGAACCACGTCGCAGTCGTCGGTTTATCTGAAGAAAACTATTCTCGATTATGTATTTATGTTATATTTTTACTAAATCATGCATGTCTGCTACAAAAATTGCTTTGTTTAGCAACGCTACCCCAATGATACGCACATTATCACCGAAATAGAGCCAAGCAGGTAAAGTAAAGTCATCAGGGATACGAACTAACCTTTCCCCTTTACAAAACTCACGATCTTTCTTTGGATGCAGGCACCCGAGTCGCAAAATCATAGAATATAATATACACTCATACTGTTCAGGAATACAACTCTCAGAACCGACACACCTATTCACAGTTGCTATCCGCACACAATATCCCCAACAGCCACAATATCACAATCAGCTATCGCAATCAGCTAAGAAAACTTTATTACCATTTATCTCTTGCATAAGGCTACTATTCTGCCTTCCGAGACTAAGCACTGTCTCCATCTGCATTTCCTGCATTGCATAAGGCTATTATTCTGCCTTCCGAGACTAAGCATTATCTCCACCTGCATTTCCTGCATTGCATGTGGCTACTATTCTGCCTTCCGAGACTAAGCACTGTCTCCATCGGCATTTTGCATTGTATAAGGCTACCATTCCGCCTTTCGAGACTAAGCACTGTCTCCATCTACATTTTGCATTGCATAAGGCTACCATTCTGCCTTTCGAGACTAAGGACTGTCTCCATCTGCATTTCCTGCATTGCATAAGGCTACTATTCTGCCTTTCGAGACTAAGCACTGTCTCCATCTGCATTTTGCATTGCATAAGGCTGCCATTCTGCCTTCCGAGGTTAAGCTCTACCTCCATCTGCACTGGCATGGCTGAAAGATCGCCGCTTCATTTACATTTACACGGCTGAAAGATCACCACTTTATTTACATTTGCATGGCTGAAAGATCGCCACTTTATTTACATCTGCATGGCTAAATGATCGCCACTTTATTTACATCTGCATGGCTGAAACATCGCCACTTTATTTACATCTGCATGGCTGAAAGATCGCCACCTATTGCATTTCATGGGCTGAAAGATCGCCACCTACTGCATCTCATTGGCTGATAGATCGCCAAATTGTCCAAAGGCGTCATTGTTTAGAGGCACCATTTTCATAGCCCGAGAACACCATGCCATGACCTGAGGATCCCTTTAATCTTTTGCATATAATTATTCAAAGGCATCGTGGTTCGGAGGCATCATTCTCATAGCCCGAGAGCATCATTTCATAGCCTGTGAATCCTTTATTAAACGCTTCATGGCCCAAGACATCATGGTCCAAGGACGTCATCCTAACCGTCCAAAGATAACATTCATGGTCCGACGGGAACTTGCATAATGTTTAAATTTATGCACAATATCGTTTGTATTGTTTATTTGCAGGTAAACCGGCAAGCAACGGCCATCTCGGCAGGAGCATTCCGCTTCAGTTCCCGCAGCCCTACTAAACCTTGACCATTCATCCCAACCTGAATATTGCGTCCGTTCTTGAAAGGTCTCCATCGGCATACTCCGCCGACGGATCCTGAACTACATACGACCTGATTCTTGTAAAACCAGGGATATCTAGGCAGCTCAGAAGCCGGAGCACGGCCAGATTTTCTTCAAAATATTTCATTCGGTCAAAATTGGTCATCATGTCTTTACCCGACAACTCTTTCATCCTTCCCGGGTAAAGAGAGGCAGCTGTTGATACCCAACTTTTCCCTGTATATTTTATATATGTGAAATATCTTTAAAATAGCATATATACACATATATAAGTATATCCTAGCATTTTTACTATTTTTTCCCATAATTTTAAGGTTTTTAAAATTATTTATTTCCCTTTTTCATTTATAAAAACCCAATGAGTATTTTCATAATTATTATTTTTGGTAGTTTATTTATTAGAATTTTATATTTATGCTAAAATGTAGCTAACATAATTTTTTGAATATTTTTATAAATTTATTTGGTATTTTAAAGCTAAATTGCATATAATTGCAATATTAGTCTATTTTAAGATTTAATTGTATTTTACACTTAAAAAATTGATTCCGGTATTTTTTATTTAATATTTACATATTATTAGTCAATTTAGTGCCTTTAATTATGTTTTCAGAAATTATTTTACTATTTTTTATAAATAAAAAGGGAAAAGTCGGTATTTAAACACTAGCCCTACTTATTTCAATTTTAGCCTAAATCAGCCCCCCAATGGAACCCAATTTCAATCCCAAATTGCCCGGCCCAATTCTTAAACTACCCTCCCCTGACCCAATTAAATACAAACCGCCCGGCTCCCCGTTCAATCCAGGCCGTTGATCAAAATGATCAACGGCCACGCTCATTCTTTCCTTTTTTAATTTACCAACCCCCCTTAACCCTAATCATTTTCACCAGCCCGTCGCCTCTGAAACCCTCCACTCTCTCAAACTCTCTCGAATATTCTCAAACCCTAGCTGCCTCTTACCATCTCCGCCCTGAAATCCACCGGAATCTATGGCCTCCAAGGCTACGAGAGTCCTACACCGGCCTCCTATGGCTCCTACGTGCATGATCTCTGAAGATTCAAGCCCTGACCTTGAAGGTTCATACCCAGACCTCTGTCGATTCGGAGTTCCACGGTCATCTCCGGCGTTGCTCCGGCGTACCATGGTTGTTTAAGCCTGATTCTGACCTCTCCGACTTAGATCGGTGGCCTTTCAAAGCCTTTCTCATCTTTAGGGTTCTTTTGAAACCCTAACCCTTCGAGGTTTTCTCCGATTTCTTTAGATCCGTTGTGTATCTACGCTTTCCCTGAGCTTTCAAACGATTTCCCTAGCTTTTCTTTCAAAAATTACTTTCAAAATCTTTCTTTTCCGATCTAGGGTTTTCTGAAAATGTTCAAGTGTTTTCCGACTTTCTTTTCTTTCGTGTGTATTTGCCTCTGTGTTGTTCTTGTATTCTCTTTTACCATGTTTCTTATATGCTTTTCTTACTGTGTTTTCCTATATTATAGTCTCATATGCTTTTCTACTGTGCTCCTATGTTTTTCTTCTATCACGTTCTTGTATGTTCTTCTACTATGTTCTCGTATGCTTTTCTACTATGTTCTGGTATTTTCTTCTACCATGTTCTGATATGTTTCGCCTACTATATTTTTTACTGTGTTCTTAATGTTTTACTATTTTCCTTCTACTGAACCTTGTTTAAGTTTCTTCTAAAAAGATCCTCTTAAGCATGCTTTCCTACTGTTCTTAACAGTCTTTTCTCATTATGCTTCGAATTAGTTTCTTCCACTCTGTTTGCTTCGAACCATTCTACTGTGTTTGCATGTTACTTTGAAATCATGTTTCTCATGAGTTCTATTGCTGAAAGAAGCATGTTAGAAGTTTCAGTTCTTTTCTGAAACCCCTAAACATATTTTCGATTCAATTGCTTGCCCTCTCATCTTTGCTTCGTGATTTGCTTGAACTAGGGTTTTTATTTTAGAACCCCTAACTCTTTCAGATCAATTTCGAGTTTGGACATCCGTGTTTGCATATGATTCTGGATTTTTACTAAACTCTTCTACACTGGATTTTCTATTGATGACATGACAATTTTCTTTCATGCTTAACATGTTCGTATGCTCCTTATATATGAGGAAATTCCCTTTAAAGTGGTTTTTAAACTTGTGATTAATTCAGAATCCCTTCTAAATAGGTCTAATTGATTCCCTTTCCATTGTTTGCTGATTTCCCTTAAGTTAAAAACCTTTCCCATCTTTTTGACTCGGTTCATTCATACAAATCTCAGACCTTGTGATGTACTGACTGTTAATTGATTTCCATACCTTATTTGTACAAACCGTGTACTTCAAAACCCTGTCCTTAAATAACCCTTTTATGTATGTGCCCTTAATTGCATGTTGTGCACAAAGTGTTTATTCAAATTCTTTCCTTAATTGGTTTTCACCCGTTTGAATCCGAATCCCTTAATTAAAGGGAGTCTTGTGTAATTGATTTACAATCAGTTCTTCAACTATTTTCTTACCTTATTTCTGCTTGATTTTTACACTATAAAAGGCACGCCCCTTTTTCACAAACACAGGATTTACAATCCTTCACTGCACAATTCACAACCTCTTCTGAACTCATACTTACTCATAATAGTATTCTCTCTTTGCCTGCACTGTAGCCTGTTCACAAGACCCATTGCTTTTTCTCTATTTGTTTCTTTGAAACTGGTATGTCCTAATTTAAGCTTCAGCATCATCACAATGTGTTTATTTACAGCTTTTGTATCCATGTCTACTTTACTGCTACTGCAGAGTTAAATATTTAAACTAGCATGTTGATTCCTTTCTGTTTGTTTGTAATAAATCCCTACCCCCTATTACCCCTATGTGTTTTAAGTTATGACTTGAGGCATGGCAATGCAAGTTGTTGTCCATGAATTAAGTTTGATCCATGGGGATCTTAACCTCTAAACAATATGTGTTAACAGGCCTAAGGGTGTACCAGCATCTCCCATTGCTGGGTATGCCCACCAGCCTGCTTTTGCCTCTTGCAACGCCCCATTCCCTATACCCTTATGTGTACTAATTTAAGCTGTTTCCCTTTTCCCTTTCCCTTTTCAGAATTCTGCTTCTGCACTTGCACTCTCTCTTAGTCCCTCAGTTCTGCCCCCCTCTTGTGAGCCTTGCCTTGGGACCATGAGTTCCCTCTGAACTTGGACACCTGAGGGCTGGCCCTTCCACACTGCACTATGTCTTAATATGGTAATGCATTTGGGTGTGAGCACTGCCCGGAGTCCTTTTCGAGGCTCTTAGGGAACTTTGACACATCCAAATAGGAGAAAGGCTTTGGATCATGATCTCTTGGAGTTGATTTACTTCATACTTCAAACAAGAAGCCTGAACCAGGCTCTCCTTGGTTGTACCTTTTTTTAATTTCTGATGTATTTTCTATACTTCTTTTTCTGGGTTGTAATAATTTTGTAATAAACTCTCGGGGATGGCTATTGGAAAAGGGAGGGCTAACCATTTATGCAATGGGTAGATAACATGTCTTTAGGAATCCTGCATTTTCTCATATATAGATACCATGTCTATAGGAGTTTCTGAATTCCTGCATTCTCTCATATATAGATAACATGTCTTTAGGAATCCTGCATTTTCCCATATATAGATACCATGTCTATAGGAGTTTCTGAATTTCTGCATTCTTTCATATATAGATAACATATCTTTAGGAATCCTGCATTCTCTCATATATAGATACCATGTCTATAGGGATCCTGCATTCTCTCATATAGATGCCATGTCTACAATTGTTCAAAATCAGAATTCTGCATATGCATATAGAAAATATGCATATAGGTCTTTCTGAATCTTGCATATCCACTTTCATTAGGCAAACATGTTTATAGGCCCTAAATAATCAATTGCAATTAGATATCATGTTAATATAAAATACAACAACTAGATATCATGTTGCTAGGATTTCTGTGTTTCTCTATGTTTGTAAAAGGTGTTCTAAAGTCAACAAACGCATAGAAAGCATGCCTATAGGAGCTTTAACCAAATCTGAATCGCCGTACTCGCTTATAAGTCTGAAACCAGTAATGATGCCTTACCAGTTGCAGAACTTATGATCTTTTGCTAAAACATGCCTTTCTTTAATAACTGACAACTTTTTCTTAAATCAGTATGTATTCAGTTTAATTCATTGTTTCTGAAATCAGTAGATATCATGCCTATAGGATCTTCGTCCAACACTTAGGCAAACTATAGGGTAAATATTATAAAACCAATTCAGATTTTATTAGCTACAACCAACAGGTAGGCCTGCTTCGGGCTTCTTATCTGAACTATGTAATAAATCAGTCTGCCTCAACCCTTTAAGTTTTAATCAGACCCTAAACAGTATGTGTAAGTCATGCTAACTACTTGCTTTTCTCTGTTTAAAGGAGGTGTATTTGAGCCTTTGTTTGTTTATGTGCTTTTCCCCAAATTTGCTATATGTGTTTTTTTGCCTGTCGCCTTAGTATTTTACCTTTTGAAACCACAAATAAGCCAATATCTTCTCCCTTTAGGATTAGTAGTCCGAAGTACCTCCGGGGCTGGTGGGATTGGGGCGGGTAATAGCATGCAATAGGTAAACGAGACCATTCCGCGCTTTAATACCTTAACGGGGCGGGAAAGCGTAGATATTGTCTTAGGAAAAACCTATGTGGGCCTATTGATAAAAAGGACCTAAATATCTCCATTAGAGATATTGTTGTCAATGGAAGTTGGAATCTCTCCAACATCTGCCTAACTCCCTTTTCAGAAATATTATGGCTACCCCTTTACCAAATAACTTCACTAAAAAGGATACTATGACTTGGGGTGTTACAACTAGTGGCTCATTCACAACCAAATTGGATTTTGAATGGATTTGGGATCTCAAATGCCCTAACAAAGTCAAATTCTTTCTTTGGAAATGTATGCATAATCATATCCCTTGCAGAATCTACTTATCTAAGATTGGCATGAATATAGATATGTAACGACCCGACCGGTCGTTTTGAGCTTTTGTACTTTGATCGCCAGTTCTCGGGCATGACTTGCCCCGTGTTATGTATTATGACTGATGTAGACCGTTGGTTTTGGTTTTTCAGGAAAATCGGAACGAATTTGAAAGAACACTCTCATTTGAAAGTTTGGAATTTGAAAGGTTTGACCAAGAGTTGACTTATTTGTATATGAGCTCGGATCGGAGTTTTTATGGTTTGGTTAGCTTCGTTGGGTGATTTATGACTTAGGAGCGTGATCGGAATTGGTTTTGGAGGTCCGGTGTAGAATTAGGCTTGAATTGGCGAAGTTAGTATTTTGGCGATTTCCGATTGATAGGTGAGATTTTGATCCAAGGGTTGGAATGGAATTCCGAGAGTTTCTGTAGCTTCGTTATGTGATTTGGGATGTGTGTGCAAAATTTCAGGTCGTTCGGAGGTGATTTGGTTGGGTTTTTGATCAAATGCGTGTTTCGGAAGTGTTAGAAGAACTTAGGCTTGAATTCAATGTAATTTGATGGTTTTTAGTATAGTTTAAGGTGTTTTGATGATTGGAACAAGTTTGAATGATGATATAGGAGGTGTTGGTACTATTGGTTGAGGTCCCGGGGGCCTCGGGGTGATTTCAGATGGCTAACGGGAAGTTTTGGCCTGTGAAACTTAAGAATTTGCTGCTGCTTCTGGTATTTCTGCTTCTGCGGAATTGGGACCGCAGAAGCGGTACCGCAGGAGCGAGGGGTGAGTCGCAGAAGCGGGTAGGACTGCAGGTGCGGATTTGGTGACCGCATCTGCGGAGTCGCAGATGCGACTGGAGGACCGCAGATGCGGTATTTGAGATTTTAGAGGGATCCGCAAATGCGGAGCTTGGTTCGCAGAAGCGGAAGCCGCAGATGCGGGATTACGACCGCAGAAGCGGTTATTTCCGCATAAGCGGTATGCTGAATGCAAAAACGGAGGTCGCAGATGCGAGATTGTGACCGTAGATGCGGTAATGACTGGGCAGAACTATTTAATTCCATCTTCGCGAATTTTTGAAGGGTTTCATATTTTTTAACTCGGACTTGGAGGGTTGTGGGCGATGTTGAAGAGAGGTTTCAAGGGGTTTCGATAAGGTATGGATTCTTGGACTTAAAACACGATTCTATGGTGTAAATACATGGATTAGAGCTGAGAACTCAAGTAATTAATGGGCAAAAATGGTGGTTTAGGGCTTGAAACTTAAGAGAGTGAAAATTGGGATTTGTGGGGTCATTTGGACTCCGATTTTGGTAATCTTTATATGTATAGACTCGTGGCGAGATAAGGAAATCCGTTGATGTAAAAATTTTGAGTTTCGAGAAGTGGGCCCGGGGCTCAGGTTTTGCCAATTTCGAGATTATTAATAATTTTCGATTGTTTTCGATTAGGTATTGTTTCATTGGCATATTGTGACGTATTCATTCTAGTTTTGGATTGATTCGACGCGCGTGGAGGCCGATTTGAGGGGCAAAGGCGTAGCGAGTTAGAGATTTCGCCGGTTCAAGGTGAGTAATGATTGTAAATGATATCCTAAGGGTTTGAAAGCCCGGATTTGCACACAATAGTGTTATTGAGAGAGAGAGCCCGAGGGGCTGAGAGTGTTTCTGAGAGTGAGCCCGAGGGGCTGGTACTATTTTGAGATATTGCCCGAGGGGCGAACTTTTATGTGCTCATCTTGCATAATTACTTGCCTTTTTACCTGTTATACTGCGGTATTTGTGCCCGAGGGGCGGATTTTTTTCTGTGCTTATTAGCACTAACTATTTTGAAATCGTTTCGTAACTGTTGAAAAGATCATTTTCAAAAGAGATTTATACTGAGCCAATTTCTAAAGATTTCACAGCTTCACTGTTTTCTCAAAGGATTGTACCCTGTTTCTATACAGCATGTTGGTTGCTTTACGTGATTTCTTACTGCTCAGTTGTTATTTACCTTTATTACTCACTGAGTTGGAGTACTCACTGTACTCCCTGCACCTCGCGTGCGGATGCAGGTATTTGTTCACCCGGTAGCGGGTTTTGAGCTGATTAGAGACTATGCTATCGAAGTTGAGTGAGGTGACCGCCAGCGTTCGCGGCATCGCATTTCTCCCTTTTATTTATAAATCCTATTTTGTATATTTCCAGCTTGTAGTTGTAATTTCACTCTAATAGGTGCTCGTGACTTGTGACACCCCGGTGTGGGCTGTGTCGGGATGGTTCTACCATTATTATCTATGTTTCGTAAATTATTGTTATTAAATCATGCTTCATAATTGCTGAATGGTGATTTCCTGCTTAAAAGAGATGTTCTGTATTGGTCTGGCTGGCCTCGTCTTCACGAGAGGCACCATCACGACCGGGTTCGGGAATTGGGTCATGACAAGTTGGTATCAGAGCCTAGGTTACTAGGTCTCACGAGTCATGAGCAGGTTTAGTAGAGTCTCGCGGATCGGTACGGAGACGTCTGTATTTATCCTCGAGAGGCTGCAGAACCTTTAGGAAAACTTCACATCCTTGGAATTCTTATCGTGCATCCTTGTTTCAGCTTGAAAAGAAACTCTTGAAATTTTCTTCCACGCGTTCGTATGCGCGCATGAGCGCTCAGTATCAGATGTGCCTTGATGGATTGTGATTCCCTGATTGAGGGATGAGCTGTAATCTCTGTGAGTTTATGTTGGGCCAGTCTGGAGGACTTGAGGCCGGACCTTTATCTATGGCTCGAGCACCGAGGTGCCGATTGTGTGAGCAACTGTTTTGAACTTACATTTTTGGTATTGTCCCTATTAGTGGAAGTGACGGCTGGGTAGCTATGTAAAGAGTGTAATAGTACTGTGAGATGTATCTATGTGACTTGGAAGTGACGAGGAAGGTCTGCTGGGTGGTAGATGAACTATTAAGTGTATGAATTCCATTGTGATGGGATGTGTAGCTCCGAGTTATGGGCGCGTGAAGAATCTTTCGTGCCTCCTAGTTGGGAGTGAAGTAAATTTCATGTTGCGGTATGAGTGCAGACTCAGGAAGACTAAGTAACTGTGTAATGTGTATGACGGTGGAAGGTATACAAAAATGTTATATTGAGGCAAAACATGTGGGTTATCTCCTGCGGAGTGTTCTAAAGTGGTGTGATCCTTATGTGTATGTTAGGAGATCTCATGTGCAAGTGAAAAGTACGTGTTGCAAATCTGAAAATTCGGGTCGCTTAAGAGAGTGGGCTTAACTGTTGCGGGGATGAATGCGAGGTTTGTAGAAGATTTACAGTACTAGATGATCTGTGTTTTCACAAACTTATAAATGATTTGAGTTTAATCTCGCTATGGTATGGTGGCATCAATAGAGTAAAAGTGTTATGAGTTATTAAGCGTATCTTGATTTATGGCTTCGAGCCAAGTGGGGGAGTTTGCTGTGAGCAGTTGATTGCACGGTTAGGTGCTATGTTGGTTCCAGTTTGGGGCATACGAGTGAATTAGCTATGGCTATAGTAAAGGAAAATTTTGACAAAGGTTATATTATGCTTCATAAGGTATGAGACTCACGGAATGTCTAGAGTGTTGTTGGTAAAGAATGCTCGGCGCATAGAGCAGGAAGTTGCTTGGTTGTACTGGGATGAGGATTTCATTTTGCGGTATCGGAGTGCCAATGAGGCACGGGTGGTTCTGTTCGTTAGGTCAGGTAAGTTGCAGTTTGAATAAAGAGTGAATGACTTTCGAGAATGGTTCTAATGTGTTCAAGATTCTACAGGGAACAATCGGGTATTTTAAAGTTGCATGTGTGGTTAGAAACTGTGTTTTCATTGGAAGAGGTTCAGAATTGTGGTATTTCTATGTTAATCATGGGGTTCTATGTATCAGTATCAGGAAAGTAAAGGTAACGGATTCGCATTCGCAGGAGGTTCTTCAGATTAAACTATTCGGGAGCGTGATGTTTCTGGTAATATTTGAAAGAGTATTCAGCGGCTTATGGGTCCTAGACAGCGTGGTCTTGTGCTTGGGTCTCGTGTAGTGAGCCTGGGATTGAGAGATTGTGGTATTACAGCAAGAGGGAGCATCAAGTTGAAAATGAATCAGAAGGAAATTCAGATAGATGGAATGGTTTGATAATAGACCGAATTGGTATGGTAAGGATATGATCAATTCTTTGTATGTGTTCGAGATAATGGGTTCTTACAGGTATTTTGCAACAATGCTCGTGGGCTTTTGATGGTTTGCTTAGCTTGGTCTAGTTAGAAGGATTCAGTCTTGGCAGTTGGGAGAGTTCTTGTTAATTTCCATCGTGGCTGGAGCGGCGCATTTTCTACGAATATGAGAGGTTTGGGATGTGTGATGATTTTTCTTCTAGATGGGATTAATAGAAGTTCTTGGCTAATTGAGTGCGTAGATGTCAGTGGCTTGGAAGGGAGATAAAAGTTTTCCTGTTATCCTTGGATGTGTGGTATATGCGGTATGTTATGGAGGATCGAGATTTGCGTGTATGAGGTTTCAGTTCAGTTCTAAAAGGAAATTCATAACACTCTTAGGCAGCGGGTGGCCTCAGATGATTAAGGAAATGGTATTGTTATTTGGAAGTGATTTGACGAGAGTATAAGTTTCAGAAAAGGGGTAATGTGATTAAGTTGATAGCACTTCGGTAGTATTGCGGCACCTTCTTTTAGATCGACCGGTGATATTCAGGTTTGTTTGGGGGCACAGGGAAATTTGAGAGTATCTAACGTGCAATGATTGGGTAATAGAGGTGTGGCATATATTCGGACGGCGAAATTGGGATAGGATATGGTGATTCATGTGCCGTATGGACGTGGAGACGGAAGTTCTCATATTCAGGCTATGTTGTGATTGTAGATCGTGTGTATCAGCACCGTTTAGTGACTACCGATATTTGGAGGCCCGAGTGGATATTTATTTGCTTGGTATGTTAGGTTTTGGATATGATATGGGGGTGTGGACTGGTTGTTCCATGTTGTGTTATTCTGGACTATTGCGATAAGATGGCGCGGATGGCTATGTCGGGAAATGCCACGGATTGAGTGGCGATGTTCGTCGGATTATGTCCTATTGGGGATTTTTATATTTCGAACACCTAGCGAACGGCTGGGAAGGATTGCCTTTCTTATTTGGGATCTTGTGAGTGAGTGTTCTATTTATTGAGGGAGGTATTGATTCGACCGTTGTCGAGCTTATCAGTGATCTGGGAAGATCTATGAGTTACCTTTCTGTGTTGCGAGACGCTAGGATTTGTTGGTTATAGGCACATATGGTGTGGTTCAATTGGGGTCTCTTAGTGGAATTCGAGCGGGAAGAGTAATTGAGCGATGCTTAGTGAACAGCGTATCGGCTGTGTCCTATCGGGTTGCGTGGCATATGTTATTTGTTGCACCGTGGGTGTAATGATTTTCTTTGGTTCCAGATATCATGTTGTGCGTAGCTGTCGATTTTTGAGCATAGTGACTTGAGGTGTTTCATGTGTAACAGTATTTGGATAGGATCACGCATTGTAGCGAGGCTACGTGGAAATATGACCTTTCGGGGTAGATTCATGTGTTCTATTTCTATAATGTGAGACGAGGTCTCAGCTTTGTGTTGTGATGGTACTGATGAGCTTGAGGTACAGCTCTTTCGTCTAGGGGTCATTTTCATGATTTGAGGATATTCAGACCGTTTCTTATTGGTGCGCGAATTATGTAAGTTGTGGTTTAGGCCTGTATTGATGTGTCATGTCACCAGAGAGGTGTGTTGGATTAGAGATGATCGTTGGGGTCATTAATGAATACGAACGGATTTGATTTCAGCTTGTTGGAAGGATAATATCGAGGTTCGGCTCGGAAATCTGCCATGGTATTAGCCAAAAGGGAAGTGACTTCATGAATAGTTGACCTAAGAGATGGTTACGGTTTATTGCATGTTTCATTTATCATTAGCAGTATATTGAAGTGTTG
>NW_017678031.1:0-576 GCF_001879085.1 Nicotiana attenuata
TCGAGCTCGAGGCCTTCTCACCAAAGAGCCCCCGTCTTCCTCTTCTTCAGAATCTTCTTCTTCAGCAGCTTTTCTCTTTGATGAAGAACCCAAGTCTATTTCTTGAGCCCTCTCTCAAGAGATATGGGTTCCTGAAGAGATGCGGGAAGCCGCAACCGCCTCGGCAGTAGCTCTCCGAATAGCAAATCCTGATAAAAAGAAGGATTGAAATTAGTGTAAAAAAAAACATTATGCGAAAAATGAAATAATACAAAAACTCTTACCATGAGTTTTTACTTTCCAGCCAAATCGGTTAGAAAGTGTCTTCCAAGGCCTACCATCCATTGGTGCAGTCTTTAGTAACTTGTCTACCCAATCACGGAAATTGGGAACACTTTCCACAACTCCCATGGTTGCGTAAAGGGGGGGGGGGGCGAAAATTAAAAAGTTGACAAACTTAGAAGAAAAAAGGACACGAGAAAGTTAAAGACTTACGTGCAAAATTTCACTTCTCAGGGAAGGGAATATTATCTTCACCCACTAAACAACAGTGGGGGCAGCAACAAATCTGGCATACCAGCCACGGTCTTTGTCATC
>NW_017678031.1:4639-24918 GCF_001879085.1 Nicotiana attenuata
TACTCTCTCTCTCTCTCTCTCTCTCTCTCTCTCTCTCTCTCTCTCTCTCTCTCTCTACTATCCTCCTCCGTTTTCCCCCCATTTTTTCTTCATTTGGCATTTTTTGTTTTTTATGCTTTCTTGTTGTATATAGTTTTAATTGAATTCATCAAAAATTCAATCGTTTTAACTTAACAATTTCCCTTCATGTTGCACAATACTTTGAAGATGTTTGACTCTCCGCCATTGACAACCATTAAAAGCTTTGAAATCGAATTTGGATTTTCAAAAACTATTATTTGTTTGGGTTGGGTGTCGTTGCAAACAATTGAGAATATTGTTTGGAGTTTATATCTCAATTTTGAAGATTAGACTTGATTTTGGCTGAATTTCAGATTGAAACTCGAAGAAGAAGAAGAAGAAGAAGAAGAAGAAGAAGAAGACGATGCTATAACATACAATATGCTTACGAAATTGTAATAAAGTTATATTATAATTGTATGTGATGTATTCTGTTATATTTTTTATTTTAATGTTGTATCAAAGTTGAAAAATAGTTGTATAATGTATGAATCGTTGTATAAAATTTGTATTTAAGTTATCAATACTATCTTTTTAAATAAAGTTGTTGATATGTATCAACATTATATTAAGAGAGTACGTTTTGATTGGAATTTTAGAGAGGAAGAAGCACACACCATAGACAAAATATATACAAAAGACATATTGTATATAATTTGTGTGTACTTAAGTGTATGATATTATAGTTGTATACTGGGTAGAAATAATGTATGAAAATTGTAGATAAGTTGTATAATATATAATTAGTTGTATGAAATTTATTTATATTATGTATAAATCAGATATAAAATATACAAAAGACATATTATATAAAATTTATATAAAAGTTACAGTGTGTTTCCTTGGAGACTCTTAATTTGTTACTGATCCTGGCATCAATTGTGTCATGGATTCTACACAAAGTATCCCACACATTTTATGAGCCGAATATTCAGACAATATCCATCCAAATTTAATTCGGACCTTAACGAAATTGTACAGTTCTCTTCACGCGCTATAAATTCCAGTATAATACATGACTAACCAATCGATAAAATGAGATGAACCATAAAAATCAAATTTAAGAACTCTATTTTAAGTGATTCAACCAAATTAACACAACCGTTATGTTTTCTATTACGGGAGGACTGTTAAACCGAAATGCCATTCAGCACTAAAATATTTGCCTAGCATGTTTTGCTCAAACACACACACTTTCAGCAGAATAAACATAAACTTGAAAATGTTTACTCTTCAGGAGACAAAAGTTGACATCTATCCCGCAATTTTACAAATAGTTTTGCAAGATGACCATTATCTTAAATAAACATTTTCTCGGCATTCTTACAAGTTTCCCGTTAACTTAAGAAACCTAGAGCTTAAAATAGGTAATACACAACTGGAAGGAGTCTGATTAAAAAAGGAATGGAGAGAAAATAGGAAAAAGATATAATTAAGTCCCCTAATTTAAGGCAATAATAATGAATTATATATAATTTGTAAGTAATCTTTGTTTAGGGCAGATTATATAAAATTAGGATAATTTTGATGAATAAATTTCAAATATTATATAGAAAGTAAAAAATCCTTATGTAAATTTTTATCACAAATAAAGGATGTAATCCAAAAAAGTTATTGAACCCGCAAGGAAAATTCTAGCTCCAAGTGTAACTCCACGTGGCTTAAGGAATAGTGACAAGAGAAATTAAACTGAGAGAGTATAAGTCATATATGCTGTACATAAGTTCTTTTAATTATGAGTTGTGGGGTAAAATTAACACTTACTATGTGAATACGAAAACTCACATGCTTGCTTTATATCAGCGAAGAATTTTCTAGAGTACTTACTGATGTTACGCTGTAACTTTTGTGTGGGCACCTCATGGTGCATAAAGATGGCTATTATTACTGAGTTTGAGCTAAAATTGGCGCCCACTCCATCGGGTCCAGTGTAATTTGCTTTATTTGTCCGGACAAAAACAAAAGATACAATTTTTTTTTTTAGAATCTTATTTAAATATCCCAAATAAGTTTTAACTTATCAATCTTTAGTCATTAGTCATAGACTTACCAAAATTAGCCAAACACATATAAAAATTAAAAATAGAAATAAATAAATTTCTTTCTCTCCAAGAATCACACGCAAAGATCTCTTTCCATATTTTTAACCGTGATCAGCAACACTAGATGCAAGACGAAAAGAAAATTTCATGGATGAGGCAGCAAACAAGCTGATGATTACAGTATTCCAAAAATCTAAGAAAAAAAGACATTTTTCAAATTAAAGGTATGGTTGAAATTCATTGAAAACATATAGATGAGTCAACGTACAAATTTTGAGGAAGATTGGAGGTGATTTGGACTGATTTGGTATCAAAATTCGTAGTTAAAATTGAGTCAAAAAATTCTTCTAGGATACATGTATCATGCATGTATCACACACAGAGGTATACACGGATATACATGTGATACACATTTGATACAAATATGATACATATGTGATACACAGCGTGATCTACATATCAATTTTTTTCATGTTTCATCTTCTATTTCGATTTTTCAATTCAAACCACCTCAATACTCCGTCAAATCATCTCAAAGCTGAAATTCAAACTCCTTAAGACTTACCAATCTATTCTAATAACACTCACTCAAAAGAAAGCAAAATCTGACCTTTTTTTGGCTACATATTAGCCAATTAATATTAGTAATATTTAATAAATTGATCATTTTTCTAAAGTAAACTACTTATAAATGGACATGGCTAGTAATTTTCTTTTTTTTTACTATATGATTCGTAAAAATTTGACAAAAGGCCACCACTGCCCACACCCTACCAATCTGCCCGTTAGAACACTATCTTTATGTATCATCGGCAAATAACAATATCCTCTAAAGTAAGTGGAAATATAATTGAGTTGAGTGTCGCCAATCATTGTTTTGTTTTCGTATTCTTTTTTTGGTGCTTACTTTCGTTTATTTTTTAATCTTTATATAAGTGCTCGTCTTTTCGTTCTCACTTTGAATTACATCGTCGTTCTTTATTCCCCGTGGCTGAATCTTTAGTAATAGTATTAATAACATATTCCTAACCTTTTCAACTTAACTTTATATCTGATCAATTCGTAAGAGTCACTATGAAAAGATAGTAGAAGCACTCTGTATATTCCTTCTCTCATAAGAAAACATAATAATATCATAGTATAAGTAACCCATCCAATTTCCAATCCTAAGGCAGCTAACATCAAACACTAAGCACAGAATTTAGAAGCGATGTTTGCCACAACACCACGGTCTTTATACCGTAATTTCTCAAAAGCACTTTCGAAACCTCCTGCAAATCCTCCAACTGTTACAGGGTATTTAGTACTTACTGATGAAGATTCAGAAGAAATGGATACTTTTTGCTGGGGAATATGCAAGCACAGTAGTATAACCAAGCTCCCATTTTCTCAGGACAGAGTTTTGAAAGTTGTTCATAATCCAGAGTTTGGTGAGCCTAGTGTTCATAAAGTCTGGTTCTTGCCCGTTCTTGATCAACCTCTAGCATCTAACCGCTACTATGTTATCAAAGCCAAAGGCAGACACAAAGGGTATGTCACTTAGAATTTCTTCATATCCCATGAAAAAACTGACAGTGGAAATAATTTTTTTATTCTACAATGCATTTATTAAACTAATCGTAGCCGGTTATTTAGTTGATTTTCTATGTTACTACATTAAGATTATTACTATCAACAGTCATATAAGTTGTTGTAATAGGCCACCTCACTACTACAACAACAGGAATTAACAACGGGCAAATTCTGTAGCTAAACAACAAAATTCGTCGCTAATTCTATTTAGCAACGGATTAGTGACAGATTAGCAAAAAAAATTGTTAGCTACGAGCAATTAAGTAACAGATTAACGATGAAGTTCATAGCTAATTCAGTTTTCTTAGTAGTGCCTTAACTTGATGGTATAAGAGAATAATATACCGTAGTTCAAGGAAGTTAAACCCATTTAAGTTATATGCATTGGCTGTCCATGTAATTTAACATGTGATAACTAGTTAGTTACTATTTTTATCAACTGACCAATTAATCTTATAGTGCTCTCATCGTACAAATATCTTTTTATATACCATCATCAGTATATAGAACTTAAACTCATGTTTATATATTGCAGAATTTTGAAGTAATTCTTTTTATACATATCCTGATTGATGTTAGTGCATAAAGCTTAAACTCCAATCTATATCATTCCTCGTTTATTAATCGTTCCTTTCGATCAATTCATGCAGGCGGGCTTATACATCTTGGAAAGAAGCAGATATGGATAGTTGTTTCTTTGACAATTCGATGAATGATCTAAACCCAAAGCCTTTTAATCACAAAGACCCATATCAGCAATTTGAGATTTGTCCCTACGATTTTGGTGGTTTTTATGCTAAATCTGTAGCCTATGATGGAGTTCCTCCAAAATTCCTCAGGAAAAAAGGGTGGCACGTTAATAGTGTCCAGTCACTTAAAGTCAATTTGAGAGAAGCTCAAGGCCTACAATTATCCTCTCAATTACCATCTGATTCAGATACCCCTGAATTAAATATTCCAGCATCTTCCAAACGTTCAGTTCCAGTAATTCTTGGCAAATGGTATTGTCCATGTGTGCTAGTAAAAGAGAGAAATATTAGAACTAAAGAACAGATGAATAAATCTTTGTTCTATGAGGTGACTCTTAAGTGTTGGTGGGAGCAAATATTTTCTTGTGAGAATCAAACAAGACGAAACAAAGCACACGTGGAAGTCGATGCACGTGTGAGAAAGTTGTTAACTTTAATCAGTGGGACAGAAGCTGTAAAAGATGAAGAAGGAAGTGGAGGTTTTGTTTGGTACAGAGTGAAAGAGGAATATAGAAAGAAATGTACAGTGGAGAAAGTAGGATTGAGTTGTGCTATTGTTGAGAAAATGAGATGGATGCAAGAAAGAAGGGGATGGTTTGATGGAGGAGAGAGTGATGTAAGAGTGGAAGGTGTAGAAGAGATAGAAAGTGAGAATGGGTATTGGACAAAGTTTAGTTGTTATGTTTTGGTGGAGAGCTTTGTGTTTAGGAGAATGGATGGGAGTTTGTTAATCAACTTCAATTTCAAGAACACTCAGAAAATTGTGTGCCAGTGGGAATGAGGACATACATCTATAAGAATATGTTGAATATGTACATGTTAATGTATTTTTGGCTTATTCCACTTCTGTATGTAGACTTCTGTTGGCGTTCTGCTTCTCACTGTTGTCTCCGCTAAAGATGAATAATAACAACACAGTGCCTCTTTTTGTATAATTCATCTTTTTGTTGTACGTTACAATTACTGTTTAGTGATCATCTGGAAACTTGGTTGAAACTTGATAGATAATGTCTTTTTCATCTTGAAAATCTAACATCAGCTTTTGACAATTATATGCACGACTTTCTGCTGGTGTCATTTATTTTGGATGCCTGCTCACATTTAACATCTCCAATTAGCTGAGAATCAAGAAAGAAAGTATTCTTGACTTACCAAATTTTATTGTTCATCGAAAAGCTGTACTAGCATGATCCTGTTATCCTTTTCTGCTCTCCAGGAAAATAAGGCTGCAGTATATTTCATAGATTCATCGTGTAGCAGCTCTAAGCTTACATATATGTTATATAATGAATTGTTCTATCTTCCAGTTCTGAGGTGCACACTTGTAGATATAGGTATCTTAGAGTTGATTAACACATTCAGTAAGTTCAATTGATTCCATTGTGAATTGATCTGCCATCTTTTGTTACACTTTATATCTAGCTAGTATGAAAAACTATTCTTATTTTCTGGTTCGGAAGTACACGTTTTCGGATATTGGAGTCCCGGAGTTAATTATCAAGCCGCTGTGTTTATCAGCGGAAAGTAGCAACTTCTTTCTAAATTTGGAACTATTTATCCTGATATATTGCTCTCTATATAGTTGGAACTGTTGGTTATTTTCAGTCTCATAAACGTCTCTCCTGTTAGTGGAGTTCTATTTTTGAGTTTCAACTTTTTGCCGTGGACAAGAAGTAGGGCTGATATTACACTATTTATAGAAAGTAATCCACTCAATCACTAATTTAATTAGATGGAAATCATAACTTCCTTTGAATGCAAAATGAAACTTTTGAAGCTTGGCTGTTCAAATTTACTTCAATTGATATTTACCTCTAACCTCTCTCAATATCCTCGTCATAGGCACCAAACAGAAAGGTTCCCATATACCCTAATTTGTGCAAGCCTAGTTTTATTGCCATTACAAAGGTGGATGATGCTCATGACCCTATTAATGAAACGTTATACTCTCAAACCATTCCAGAGAAAATCATTAAGGGAGGGACATATATATACTTTCCCATTGGAGAATCATCAAGGTTTCCTTCTAATGTAAGTTTACTGAGTAGATGTGCCTCATATTTTGCATTATAAAGTTACTACTAGAGTCTAAAAGTACCTCTGATAGCCAACTTTATGCCATTGTAAGGCATTGGACGTTTTACTGCAACCTAAAGTGAAGATACAGTATTCGTTTCCAAGAGTTTTTATAACAGTTAATGTACGTAGAGAGCAGTCCCATTCTCGCCCCGTTTCCCTTAGTTTTCTTCCCTGGTAAGGAGGCTTGTTTTTGTTCTTCCCTGGGTGGACTGGGGTGTAGGCCGGAGGATCAGGTTAAAACATTTCATATAAAATGTCAGAGGAGGTTCTCCCTGAATGCCAGAGTTCACAGCTAAAGAGTTTTGTGCCAAGTCATTTTCTATGCTAATCCTAATTGGCTGTTTTAAGTGAACTGATTCACATGAAAAATAAATCTAATGTGCTCTTTCGTGGATTGGAACTGGGTTGTGTTGAATAGCAAGAGGCTTTTCAGTTCATTCCAGGATCATATAGTAGTTTGTGTCTATGTCATATTTGTTTCAGGATGCTGTTCAGATGATTTCTCTCAATTGCTAAAGTTTTCTCACCAAAAGCTTGTATACTTCCTAAGCACTCCTGATATAGAAGAAAGAAAGTGTGTCAATCTGTTTTATAATCATGTATTTATTGAGGCTCCGTTTGATATTTTGGTTTATATAGCAATCAAAAAGACCAGTGTGTTGTCAATGTTCTCGTCAAGAAGCCGAGTAACTAGTGGTGAAATGTAATCGCTGCCAGAGTCTCTGTGTTCATTCCTTTACCGTCTTAGCTGTGATTAGCATGCTTGGGGGACTATAATATTTACCAGGTAATGTGGCTATATACCTTTTCATCATGTTTCTCCACAATAAATGCACCCCCTTGGCCTTGGGTATTTCCCTGCATGTAAAAAATAGGACCTGTGGGCATGTTTGACAGGAAGCATGCAACGCGGGAAAGACTACAATAGATTGATCATATAGTTCCCAAGTTTTCTCACATTGTTTGGTAGTAATATCGAAATGAAGTAAGTCTATTTTCCTCTCGCTCCAACACTGCCCTCCTGTCTCTTCGTTCCCTCCATTTCTCATCTTTGTTGATTTATGCTTTTAGTCTTCCATCCCTAGGAAAATGGCAGCTCATGTGTTAATGTTGTTTGTTATTCACTAGATTTTTTATTTTCTTCAAAAGGCCCTTGAGTTGTTGAGCATTGAAATGTCTATGGACTTAAAATTTCTCACATTTTTGCTTGATCAAAAGCTGTTTTAGAAGATGCATGAAGACAACAAATTGCTATTTATCATTTATCCCTGCCAGTTTGAAAATGATTTAAATAGCTAACAGAGACCATGGGAGACAATTATAAAACAGAGAACCTCTGTCCCCAAAATTTTCTAGCATGCATATTTTTTACTTCCGGAAAACTTAGTGTTTGTCATCGACTTGTTAACATGTGTAAACCGGAAATTATAGTATGAGTTGAATATTCTCATAAGGCTCCAGTAGTTTATACTTTTGACAAGTTAAAACTATCTGATCATGTTGCCATAAAATTTGCATAATTTAGAACCATTCCTTTCACTTCTCCATATCACCGTATCAATTTCCTTGGTGAAATCTATTCCCCAATCATAAGTATATCGAGTTTAGGCTGCGGCTATATTGTCTATGACTACTAGTTTGTTTGGCCAAACTTCTAAAATCTGCTTATTTTGAAAAATGCTTTTCTCAAAAGTACTGTCATGGGCTGCTTTCCAGCTATGCCCCATGACCCCTTGGGCGCGCCCCGTGGCGTCCTAGCGAACCTCCCAATGCCTAGCGCCACGGACGGCCCCGTGGTCTTGGCCGCGCCAAGTGACAAGCGCGCAGGTGTCTCTGTCGCCCCACCGATATCCCTCGCGAGCGCCAAGCCGCAGGCAGAAGCCAACAGCGCCGCGCGTGCAGACAACGCCGCGTGCGCAGACCGTGATGCCAAAGACACTGCTGCTGACAACGGACCTGCTGCTGCCTTATAGAAAACTAAGTCATTTTCATTGTAAATATAGAGTAGTTTTATTTCATGTACTTCCATTATGTTTCTCTAGCTTAGTCAAGTCTAGTCTTGTAACTTTGGATTATTTTTTTTAAGTACTATTAGGGGGGATCAAGCAATCAAAACTTTCTAGCAAGTAAGCAATTCTCTGTACTGGTGTCTCTCCCCCTCGATACCGCGTTGCTTTTCTGTAATAGCTTTCATTAATGCAATCAAGCTTTCTTTCATTCTGAATTCTCATTTCTGTTCTCTCAATTGCTCTTGACATTGGTTTTCCCGTACGGCACTGACAATCTCGTCTAGCGTACGGAGGGGACCTCAGTTGGCGGACAGCAACTGCACTGACATCAGTTGCCTAGCCTTACGTCGCCCTTCCAAGGAATCTCAGGAAGGCGCCGCGTAACAGTACTTTTGGTGAGAAGTAGTTTATATTAGGCTAATTAATTTGAATAGCACTTTTGAGCAACAATTAGCGTTTGGCCAAGCTTTTAAAAAATGCTTCTAAGTGTATTTTTTTCAAAAGTGCTTTTCAAAAAAGTACTTTTGAAGAGAAACTACTTTTTTCCGCTTCTCCAAAACTGCTTCCACTTCTACTCAAAAACACTTTTTTCCATCAAAAAGCTTGGCCAAACACCTTAATGTTGGCAAAAAAAAGCACTTTTGACTTAAAAACACTTTTTGGCCAAAAAAGAAGCTTGGCCAAACAGGCTATACCTTTGTGTTTATCTTTGACGTTTGTAAGATTGAGCTAGTTCTAACTATCTGTCTACCCCAAAAAAATGCATAAATCAGAATTACTAGAATAAAAGTATTTCGTAATGATTGAAAATAGCATCTATTTGCTCCATTATTGTGGCAAACCTGATGAATCTGTATGATAATCAGTATTAAGAAAAAAGCCAACATATACAAATGTATTGATTCGCAGGAAAGTTGCTCAAATAAAATCAACGCGAATTATGGTGTCACTCAACATTACTTTTTCATGATGTATGTTTTTTCGAACGTTGTGACTATTATTTTTCCCTACAAGAAAGGCAATCTATCTAATTATGCTTGTAAACAACTTATACAGAGTATAACTTTCGATAGAAAATATTCTTATACGAGTCAAAAGAATGGAAGAGAGAAGTATGTTTGTTTGCTAACAATAATTCCAAGTTAAAATTAATACGATCTCTCTACTCGATGGGTTAGACCTTGACAAACAAAATGGTTTTGTAATCGACAATTTCATGTTGATAGCTAATACCAGCTCATTCTTTGAGTGTTTTAGCAGCACTTCTTTCCTTTTTTTGTTTCGTTTCTTTACTTGGCTGATAATTTGCATTTAGGTTGCGTATTCATATTTAGGGAAACTGGTCACGCCCAACTATGCCTTATAAAAAAGACAAGCGGACGTTGCAAGTATAATCTGAGTATTTAGCCCAGAGTCGAATCCTTAGGGAATTAACCTACCAATTACTTTTGTTAGACTCACTAAATTCTTCGTAGTCAACTTCCCAAATATTTTGAATAACAATTGGTGATGTTTTAACTAACTATAACTGAAGAACGTTAAGTAAACTAACAGCTAACTATGATTGAGTTGTAAGCAAATAAGAGAAGGATCTAAGGTTGTGATTTCCCCTATTGATGGAATCCCTTCCTGTTATGTTTCATATAGATTTGCATAATCGTCTCTATCGATCATGAGCACTCTTACTATCGTAAATCTCTCCCGAGCAATTACGACAATTTACTAGACGCACTCTCCTGAGTTACGCTAGCTGGCTTTTATTACAACTCACTTTAGATCACACCCAAGGCTTCATTATCCCTAATCCCGCCTTTAAACCCTCGGTTATTGATCCCTCATATACTTTGGGAGTGGTGTTGTTCAACAATTTCCTAAATATGCACTCTCTCCCGAGTAATACATACTAAATAGACACAACTAATTGAGGATCCTATCAATTAACTACAACAAGAACGTAGTTGAACAAATAGAGATTAAACTGGGCAAACTATATTAACATAACACGAAGTTCATCCTTCAACAGGGTCCATCAAAAGTCAAAACCCTAGACTAAATAATTAGCTACTCATAACCGTATTCATCATAGCATCAAAATTCATCATAAATGATAAATACAAAAGGAAGAAAGATAGAACTCGATGTCGAATTATCCTCCTTGCCTCTTGCCTCTTCTTGCCTTTAACTCAATTGTAAAAACCTTGATAATGTCCCTTTGGGCGATCTGGACCTCTTATAGGTTAAGTGAAATTACCCCCGAACTTCCAAGTTTACCCCTGAAATTATGTACTCCGAACTAGACTAGCGTGGCCGCGCTCGTGCCCGCGCATATAGCATAGTATTCTGTCCCGTGTTCCTGGGCTAGCGCGGTCGCGCTAAGCTGGGCCATCATTTTAGCTCTTCTTTGCTCTCTTCTTTCACAGTACTCAGCTCCGAGGGGCTTCCCTTGCTTCAATTTAACTTCAAACACTGTCCTAAGTCCTCATAAGCGCAACTCGCTCATGCAAAACATGAAATTCACAATTAGAGCCAATTAATCGTCATTTAACTATCCTAGAACAATGAAGCATAGTCAAGTTGGGGCATAAACAGTCTCCAAACTACATGAAGCTAGCCTATTATCAACACCCCACACTTAAATCATTGCTAGTCCTCGAGCAATCCACCACACTCTATAGAGGTTCCTTCACTAAGCTTTTCCCCTAATGTATCCCACCAAGAACAATTCACGAAAGTTACGTCTAGTAGTTGTTGATACCCAATTTTTCCCTATGTATTTTTATACTCAAAATACTTTCAAAATAGCATGTGTATGCATATAAATGCATGCCCAAGAATTTAAAGATTTTAAAATCGATTTATTGCCCATTTTGGCTACACAAAATCAGTAATTATCCCCAAAAATTATCCTTTTTGTGATTAACCTATTTTATTCCCATATTTACACCAAAATATAATTAAGGTAATTTTTTCATATTTTTAGGAATTTATTTGGTATTTTTAAAGCTAAAATTGCATGTAATTGCAACTTTAGCCTATTTTACGATTAACAATATTTTTGCAATTATGAAATTATTTCCAATATTTTTGGATTAATATTTATATATTATTAAGTAGTTCAGTGCTTTTAATTTGATCTTAAAATCATTATTGCTATTTATAAATAATAAAAAAGGGTAAAATTGGCTATTTAAAAGCTAGCCTCATTTCATTTCAATTACAGCCATTTGGTATTCCAATTACAGCCTAAATTAACCCCCTAATTGACCCAATTTCCAGCCCAATTCCGGACCAGCCCAATCCCACTAACCCGTCTATATTACCTGACCCAAACCCCTTTTAATCTAGGCCGTTGATCAACCTGATCAATGGCCACGATCACTCCTTACCTTTTTTAATCCCCCAACCCTAACCTAACTCCCTCATTTAGACCGGGCAGCCGCCTCTGAATACCCTCCCCCTCTCAAACGCTCTCGAATGTTCCTGAAAACCTAATCGCCTCTACCCTCTTCAACCTCCGACTCACCGGAATCCATGGCCTCTCAGGCCATGGACGACCTATACTCACCTCCTATTACCCTCATGAGCCTGATACTTGAAGGCCTCCACCCAGACCTTCGGCGATTAATGGTTTTCGGCCATATTCGGCCCTGCTCCGGCATATCCTAGCCTCCTGAGTCTGATTCCGACCTTATCCGACTTAGATCGGATCTTTTCCAAGCCTTTCTCATCCTAGCGTTCCTCTGAAACCCTAACCCTAAATATTTAAACGAGTTCCCTAAATTTTCCTTTGAAAATTACTTTCAAAACCCTTTTTTTCGATTTAGGGTTTTCTGGAAAATTTTAAAGAGTTTTTATGATTTTTCTTCCTTTGTGTTTGCCTCTGTTGTGTCCTCGTATCATCTTTTGCATGCTTCCCTTACTGTGTTTTCTATACTATTGTCTTGTAGATTTTGCTACTGTATTTTATCATGTTCTTATATGTTTGTCATACTATGTTTTCCTATATGCTTTTCTGCTATATCTTTTCCGGCGATTCTTGTGTTTTTCTACTTGCTAAGTTCTTATGGTTCTTTGTCTGCCTTCTACTGAGCCTTGTTTAGGGTTCTTCTAAGCATGTTTCTCCTGTTGTTCTTATCAGTATTTGCCATTGTGTGCTTTGAATCCTTCTACTGTGATTGCATGTTGCTTTGCTATACATGTTTTGATCCAATTGCTTGCTCTCTTTTTGTGATTTGCCTGAACTAGGATTCTTATTTCAAAACCCCCAACTCTTTTAGGATAATTTCAGAGTTCCATATGATTCTAACTTTTGATAAACTCTTCTAAACTCTGCTTACTGAATTTTTATGTTGATTTACATGACAGTCTCCTTTCATACCCACATGCACCTTATATATGATGAATTTCCCTCTAATTAGTCTTTAAATTTGCAATTAGCGTAAACCTCCTTCTAAATATAGTTCGATTGATTTTCCTTCCATATTTTATTGATTCCCTAGATGATTTGACCCTTCTTTATTTTTGCGACTTGGTTCACTCATCCCAAATTTCAGACCTTTGTGATTTACTGGCTGTCAAATGATTCTCTTGCCTTATTTGCATAAACCGTGTACTGTCAAGACCCTGTCCTTAAATAACTCCCCGGTACTTGCCTCTGATTTGCTACTTTGCACACAGGTTTGTTTAATTTCTTTCCTTAATTAGTTTGTACCATTTGAATCTGAATCCCTTAATTAAGGAGTCTTATGTAATTGATTGACAATCAGGCTTCTCTGTATTTCTACCTTATTTCTCATGACTTTCACACTATAAATACACGACCCTCTTTCACAAGACACAGAGAACACGATTAAAAAAACATACTTCATACTATACAATTTCACAATTCTCTTCTGAAGGCATACTTAGAGTATTCTTGCTTCTTTTTGCACTTTGGCTTTTTACAAGACTACTGCTCTCTCTTTACTTGTCTCTGTGAAACTGGTATGTCCTAAATTAATTTTTCAGCATCATCCCAATGTGTTTTATTTACAGTCCTTGTATCAATGTCTATTATTTTTCTCTGTAAAGTTTAGCACTTAACTTAATATGCCTATATGCTACTGCCTGATTCTCTTTCTTGTGAACACTTGTTCCCTATCCCATTATCCCCCTGTGTGTTTGTGAGTGGGGACTTAGGGCATGGCAACAAGAATTGTTGTCCATGAACTGAGTTTTGACCCCCTAGCCTCTAGTTAGGCTGGAGAGTGTGCCAGTATGTCTCATTGCTGGGTATGCCCTTTGTTTGCTCTTTCTTTGTACCCTGTTTCTATTATGAACCCCCCATACCCCATTCCCTATGTATGCTGAGTTAAAGTTCATGGCCTGGCAGCACCCAAATTGCTGTCCAGGGCTGAACCCGACCTTCAATAGATCTTAACTCCCCAATTTAAAGCTGACAGGCTGGTCAGGGGTGTGCTAGGATCCCAATTGTTGGGCATGACCACCGGCCTGCCATGGCCTTCCCTAATTTCCGCTTATTGCACTTACACCTACTCCTAGACTCTAAGTTTTGCCCCCCTCCTATGAGCCTTACTTTGGGACCTTGAGCTCCCTCTGAACTTGGACATTTGAGGGCTGGCCCTTCCACACTGCACTATGATTCCTGTAATGGTATTTGGGGTGTAAGCATTGCCTGGAGTTCGTGAAGCTCCTTGGAACTTTGACGCATCCCAGATAAGAGAAAGGCTTTGGAAATCTGCTCTTGGGAAGTTGGTCTATTTCATGTATCAGACTAGGAGTTTGAATTAGGCTCTCCTTGGTTGGAATTTTAATTTTTGATGTAATTTACTTTTTCTGGATTCATTCAAGTTGTAATAACTTTGTAATAACTATGGGGCGTATAGTAAAATGGGGAGGGTCTCTCATGTTATGCATATGGGGTAGAAATCATGCTTTAGGTTTTATTCCTGCAATCACATCATCTTCGTTTGTGTATCTGCATATAGATATCCTGCTTATAGGTCATTTCATTATACATTTTGAAATCATGTCTATAAGTTTATTCACATCTGCATTTAGAGAGCATGTCCATAAGTTTATTCACGCCTGCATATAGAGACCATGACTATAGGGTTTTCTGTATTCCTGCACATCATTTATCACTAGGCAAACGGTTTGGAGGCCCAAATAACAAAATTCACTCTAGATACCATGTCTATAGGAATCCTGCACTCTTACAAATGTTTTAAAATTACTCACGCTTAGAGAGCATGCCTATAGGAAAAACTAACTGAATCTGAATCGTCCATTTCGCTTGTAAGTCTAAAATCAGTGGTAAGTTGTTTAAAAATCTACAGAACTTTTTGTTGGTTTCTAAAATCAATAATCCTCCTTAAAAAATCAGTACGCCTTCTGCATTGTTAGATATCATGATTACAGATCTCGCCTAGGCAAGCCACTAGGTAATTAACTAACTACACCAGTCTTTAATAATTACAACCAGCAGGCAGGTCTAATTCGAACTTCTTATCTGAAAATATGTGATATATCAGCCACCCTTCCTTCGTTAAGTTTAATTAAAGACCTAACCAGTATCTGAAGTCATGCTATGTATTTGCATTTAAGTGAGGAGGTCTGTCTGAGCCCTAATTGTTGTTTGTCTCCCCCTATTTGACTATATGTTTTGATTGTCGCCTAGATTTTTATCCTTTTTGAACTTCTGAAAAGCCCCAATTCCCTTCCCTTTAGGACTAGTAGTTCCAATGCCTCCAAAACTGATAGGATCGGGACGGGTAATAGCATGCAATAAGTAACGATACCCTTCCGCGCTTTAATACCTTAACGGGGTGGGAAATGGTAGACATGGAGATGATGATCACGCGATAACACCATGCGTACGATTGGTTACCGGGTGTTGCGTGGATGATCCATGTATTTTTACAAACCTAGGACCCCCTTTCCTTTATTTAATTATTTTTAGATTGTCGATTTTCAGAATTCTGCATTTTGTTTTAGTCATTAAAATTCCCCCTTTGATTTTTGCACTGTCCTTTCCTCTAAAATCTTCTACTCATTCCCTTCCTCGTTTGGTAATTTGTATTCATTACTTGATCCTATTTTTCTGCATTTAGACATGCTTGCCAATAACTAGGAAGTCACCTATTCAAATTTCAGCCTGTTTAGTAACCATTATACATACCTACTTGCAGTCTTTATGTGAAATTGTCTTGTATGCTTATTTGCTTTAAAGTCACAATTGTAGCATGGCCGGTAACCACACTAGTGGATCTTGAGGGGTGCCTAAGACCTTCCCCTCGAGTTAATTTTTAGTCCTTACCCAAACTCTGGTTATTCAACTGAAACCCTTCTTACTGTCCTAATGCACTTAATCATTAGGTGGCGACTCTTCAAACTCCAAAACCCAATTACCAAAAGGGAAGAGAGTTGTCCTCCCAAATGTCGTAAACCCGATTTTGCCTTTTAAAGGAAAAGGGGGCTTCGACAGCATAGCTACTCTGCTGGGGAATTCTTTAGGCTTTTACCATTTCATGCTATTTGTGACTCCATGCTTCTTTACATGTTTTTACTTGTTTTTAAGTATTTATTCTTTCTTCTACTGCGAAACTGACTTGGCTCTTTGTTTTCTTTTCTGTAATGCTTTTACCGCTTTTCTTCAATACCGTTGTAATTATGAGCAATTATTGTAATCGTTACTTTATGAACGTGCAAGTACATGACAATTTGTTAATTATTGTATTGCATTTTTTTTCAACATCATATTCCACTCGTGCCAAACAAAAGACCCTTAGCAACGCTTATAATGAGTGGTTGCGCCCTTCCGATATTATCACCCTCTAAATTCGGCAAAGGCATATTTGTGGTAAAACCAGTCGATCAACGGTGTAGTCGACGGTTCCGCGCCTTTCCCTCTTGAGTTGTCCGCTCGAGGATACCTTGTCTAATACCCCATAGAAACCATTTCTCTTTAAAATTGTGCATGCACCATGGTCAAACTTAGCCGAGTCAATTATGTTGTCCGCATAATGACTCTTTAAGATAGCCTTGTCCAAAGTCCACTGGGTTTCCTTGAAACCCAAACGGGCGCTACCACGTTCTATGCATTTATTTGGAGAACTAAATTCTTTGTTATGCTAATTATTGACGTTAAATAGTCGAGTCCGGTGGGGGAAAATGGTCTAACCTTTTGTTTTGCAGAAAATGAGGCACGAAGTCCCCAGATTCGGCATGGTCACCAACATCCACCCCAAGCTGTTGAATTGGTGCAAAGATTTGCACTCCAGTGATCAAGCTCTTGTCAGAAAATATCTAGGAAACCTACCTTCTCTCCTAGATATTCAGCCTAACAACAAGATCATAGAAGCTGCAACTTTGTTTTGGGACTGTGATAGATCGGTGTTTCGCTTCGGGGACATAGGAATGACACCCTTACTTGAGGTAATAGGAGGGCTAGCTAGGATACCATGGGAAACTCCGGGTTTGCTAATGCCGAAAAATCGTAAGGGTATGGGTTTTCTTAAGATGATGGGTTTAAAGAAGAATCCCGATTTGACATACTTGGAGAAGTCTTACATTCTATTCGACCATTTGTATGAAAGGTACGACCACATCAAGTCATACCGTACCTATCCAGGCGAATTTTCCATCACCTCATTGGGGCACATCCACTGAAGGGTATTCGTGTTTATGTTCTGTTTCTTGGGAATGATAGTTTTTCCAACAAAGAAAGCCAGAATCCACACCAGACTGGCCATGGTCACCAAGACCTTGATGGAGGGAATTAACAGGCAGCCATTCAGCCTTGTGCCAATGATAGTTGCAGAGATATACCGAGCCCTAGAAAGATGTCAACAAGGGGCCAAACATTTCGAGGGATGTAATTTGCTACTCCAACTATGGCTTATGGAGCACCTCCAAAGGGGTGAGTACCGGCAGGAAATCCATCGTAGAGATTGGGATGATCATATCGCTTTTCATCACCCGAAGTGGATGAATTATATGCCCAACATGTTCGCCCAACCGGAGAATGCTAGAGAGTGGGTCAGGCTCTTCGACAATCAGAGAGAGATGACTGGTATGCAGCAGGTTTTGTTTGGGTTGAATCCATTGGAAAGGATATTCCTGGAGTTATGGCAGGGATAGGGGTACGTAGCTAGCAAACTTTAAGAGCCTTTCATACAGCTGGTCGATTGGTTCGGTCAATGGCGGTGTATTGTTTGGGAGGTCTGGCGGTCGAAGTTTGGTGGGGTCTAGGAAAATTTTTTGGCAGGTGGGCAGGTGATAGGTAGTGAGCTTGTTGGGTATTGGAGCTTGGTAGAAGCGTGTGCGGGTTGGGAATATCTGGGTGAAGTGGTTGGTATGTGGGAGGTGGAGGATTGATTGGTAAGTAGGTGGTGAGCTTGGTAAAGCGGGCGAGGCGCTTGGTAATTTAGGGTAGGCTGATATGTGAGTGGATAGGTTTGGTAATTGGTTGGGATTTTTTGTCCTTTGTGCAACCATCAACGGCAACCCACATCCTCTTTCTTGACGTGCCACCAGACGTGGTAGAGCCTTGTTGGTAGCCTGCAATGCTTCAAATTAGTGACCAATTCCACTTTAATACCTTCCTCGATCCTTCCCTAGTTTGAGTATGATGTCGAAATTTCGGCTTTCGCCAAACATCAACCTTCATAATTACTGTGGATCTTGAGCCGGACGAAAAACCTGTTTCATTTGTTCTTCTTCGCAAAGCTGTCCTGACTTAGCGGTTCTGACCTCCAACGAGTAGATACCTCGCGGAATGTCTCGTGGGTTTCTTCTTTAAGTTCTGGATGTAGAGCACATGTGGGCATTCTCCGTGTTGAATCTGAATTTGTCCATGAAATCTACACCAATATTTACCCAATTCGTACCACTTCTTGGGTCTTGGCTAATGTACCAAGAAAGGGCATCCCCTTTCCAAAGATCCTCATAAAGACTTCATGCGAATCTTTCATCCTTTCTACTCGCGACCAGTTTTGTCGCCAGTATGTCCTAAATGAACCTCTGGATCCCGGTGCTACGAACACTCTCGAACTTTGGAGGTATGTACCCCTCGGGTAGTCGAGAATCTGGTTGAAGCAGAGGTCTTCGTAATTTAGTCCTCATCCTCCTTGCTTCCTTTCGACAATCCTGCACTCTGCCTAGTCAGGCTTCTTGAGTTCCGCAGCAGATTCTTAATAAGAGAGTTCTTTGTCAAGTGTGCTCGGAAGGTGGCTGAATGGGGTGTGGTTATGGTTTCCACATATATAGGGTTGTGTTGTGGTGATGATCATTATTGAAGTTTAGGGTCAGGGAGAGCAGTGGGGTGGTTTGTTGAAGTTGGGCAATGTGTTGGCAGTGGTGGTGTGAATGAGCGGATTGTTTTTGTGTTTTGGGATGTTTTGTGGTGGTTGCGGTTTTGAGTATTGGGGCAATTTGACATCTGGGGTAGTGCAGGGAAAAATGAACAAGCTTGCCAAATTCCGAACTTGTCCACGTTCTTCTTTGGAATTTCAATAACGTTTTTGTTCGAGTTGGGAGGCACTTTCCTTGAAACTATGAATACCCTGGAACCTCTACCCTTTCACTGAGTTCTCCTTCCTGATATGCCTCAAGTCTTCCATTTTTCCCTTGTCTTGTTTTTGATAGGACTCGGAGGAGGACGGAGGTGGAGGGCCTTGGATCTTGTGGAGTAAATGACGATGCGCCAGAATGCACAACTAACCTTGGGGAGGGGAAATAAAACAAAAAGTAAACAAAAAAGGTATACAAGTTAGTGTGGATCCTGAGGAGAAAATTATTGCAGTATTCTAAACACATAGGCAAGAGTAATAAATCGTATCCTACTTTGGGATCCTGTTGTCCCGAGGTAGGCCTAGCGACAAATAAATTTGGAGACTTATACATGTAAATGCCTTATTTTCTATGATGAAAAATAAGACGATCCCAAAACGATACTAAATATAAACAGAAATAAAGATGTCACTAGTGGCCATAGGCCCTAATTTACATTTGCGAAGCAAGAATAACTCCTATATACTTGGTCCAGAAGGGACACTTCCCCAGACTCGGCACGTGGCTCCTTCGACAGCTCTCCTAGCCGCGCAATCCCAGCAGCAATAGGTCCTTGCCAGATTGTCCGCCTTCATTTCCTTCAGCAACCCGGCAATCTTCGGACTCTCTTCAGAACTTTCTTTTTCCAGCTCCACTATGCCCCGCTCCAAAGTAGCTTAGACGTTGTTTGGCTGCTGACAGCACTCGTATTTCATCTCCGATTAGCTTTTGGTTGGCTTTTATATTTTCTCGGTGTTCATCTATCACATTCCGCCATCCTCTGCCGCAGTTGGTTGTACTTCACTTGCGCTTTCGCCTTTTCATCAGATCCCTGTGACCTTCGAACAAATCGGGCTGACCCAAATCGTTTGTGATTGTCTTCCAACCAGCCTAGTAATGTGGAGTACAAACCAGCATGGTAGCGATCTGGCTCAATGTTTTTTTACACAAGACAATTGCTATGCCCACATATCTGGGCTTGACACTTGTACGGACTATCGCCAGCCTGGAAGTCAACCCGGTAATGACTCATCTTGTCGACCCTTTGGTATAACCTGTCTTCTACTGCCTGCTCATACCCGATATAGGACATATGGGAGGGTCCTCTTAAACCAATTCAGTATCATAAATCGAGTATCCCTAGACCGTCTATGATGAATTCTTCAGGGGTAGGAACCACTCGACATCCATTGCACTCGGTCTTTCAGTAAGATTGT
>NW_017678032.1:0-13038 GCF_001879085.1 Nicotiana attenuata
GTGTATATATATATATATATATATATATATATATATATATATATATATATATATATATATATGACACCAGTCACTCAGTACTAAGGAAGGCCAATCCAGCCTACGGAGAAGATCCATCTCCTAGTGATAATAATGACAACTCACAACCACTCGGTACCGTATATGGCTCACAAGGCCCAGGGAAAGTCCATATATATATATATCACAAACTATCAGTCTCTGGTACCGAGGAACAGGCCAATCTAGCCTCACGGAGAAGATCCATCTCCATACCAATACTTCGGACAAGATCCATGTCCAAGGAAGATCCATCCCTCAATATCATCAACCACTGCGCTTACTGGGGGTGTAAAGACTCCGGAGGGGCTTCTCTGAGCCCAAGCGCTATATCAATGCCAGCGAAGGCATGATCAATATCATTGATGCGGCCTGCAGCCTGATCAAATACTATCGATCAGTATCTGGCTCTCGGCCTCTCTCAATCAATACTCTCCAGTCTCACACACATGGGCTAAGATGTCATGATACAAGCCCATACAATGATATGATATGTCAAATATCAATAATCGAGACTGAGGCATGATATAATATGCATGAACAGGACTGAGTATATAATGTACATGAATCAATGACATGACAGCAAGAAACGACCTCTCGGGTCTCAAAAATATCGGCGTGAAGCCTTAACATGATAATTAGCATGATTTGCAGCTTATCAACTTAATCACATGATTACAACACAATCTCAACATAAAAGAGTAGCTAAGCGGTGCCATGGAATGATACAGGCCACATTTCTCACGGTGCACGCCCACACGCCCGTCACTTGGCATTGTGTCGCCTCAATAGAAATCATAGAATACATAGTTCGGGGTTTCGAACCCTCAGAACCAAGTTTGGAAGCGTTACTTACCTCAAGCCAAGCCAACTCCTAGTTCGCGACGCCTTCTACTCGATTCAGCCTCCAAAACCCTGAATCTAACCAAAATCAGTAAGCCCACTCGAAAATAATCAAATTACATCAAAATCCCAAAATTGGTCAAAACCCGACCCCCGGGCCCACGTCTTGGATTCCGATAAAAATCAAAAAACTAGAATCCTCACACTCTCACGAGTCTATACATACCAAGATCATCAAAAGTGGACCTCAAATGGACCCTCAAATCAACACTCAAAGTTCTCCAAAAATCTAGCCCTAATCCTCCATTTTTAGGCTTTAAATCCCACTAATTTCATAGTTAAACAACGGAAAAATCATCACAAACACAATTAATAAGGCCCAATTAACTTACCCCATTGAAAATCCTTGATTCCTCTTGCAAATCACTGCCTAAAGCTCAAATCCCGGCCAAAAATGGTGAAGAAATGACTGAAAATCGCGAAGAGCCTTTATAAATAATCTGCCCAGCACTTTCGTATCTGCGGTCCCTGTTGTGAACCATGCTTATTCCATAAGGGCCTATGGGCTAGAAATGCTTAATGAGGTTGAGTCAGTTGGAATTATTGGGCCGAGTAAAATATTGGAGAGTGTTATTTGGGATCCAGGCCCATTTAGCAAATGGTTAAAAGGACTAGCACTGCGATAGAACGGGATGATGCATATTGTGAAGAAAAATGTATGTTCCCCTCAACCCCTTTCTCTGACTCTAAGATTCTCATCTCCCTTCTCTGATTGTGTGTCTTCTCTTATATCCACAACTATCTCAATCTCTGTATTCGAATCATTAGCTTGCAATTTGAGTTTTAGTTCGGCTACTAGTAATTGTAATAGAGTGTTAGCTCTTATCAATATACTTTGAGATTGTAGTATTTATTACATCGGTGTTTTCATCCATCGGACTCCAACAGCGGCGATGTTTCTCCCTAGATTCAGTGGTGAAAACACCCCGGAGAGTTGGATTTTTCGAGCCGAGTTATACTTCACATACCTTGGCTTCTCCAAGAAGGATTGGTTGCCTCTTCCTTCCCTCTACCTAGAAGGCGATGCCCTCGCGTGGTTCAATTGGTTATTTCGCGACAACCAATTTTATGATAGGAACCATTTCAAGGAGAAATTTCTTCTGCATTTTAAGAAACGGGCCTTCAGTGATGTTGCGAGAATGTCAGATACTTCAGGAGCTTGTGTTAACTGCTTGAGTTGCGCTACAGTGGTTCCACCAGCGACCTATGTGTCTCCTGCTCAAATTCGTATTGCCAACTTTGATCAGTCTGCCTCTACTCAAATCCCTAAACTTCATGAACCCAATGCTCGTGTAGTTGAGGGAGAAAAGTATGCCATTGTCGTAGACGAGGTGTTTGATGAAAATCTCCACAATCATAAAACTGCTCTGCATTCTCAAGTTTCAAAGGATGAAGCTCTATTAGTTCTTCCAGTTGGACGAAATTATTTTGTGCCTAAAGCGGTTGAATAATTTGAATTTTGTCTATAGATTCTACGGAACTTTTAGATGAAATGAAGATTAAATCTGATTCAGATGGTAAAAAATTAAAGGAAAACCGACAAGGCTACACTAAGGTGGAGGACAATTCACGCAACATGGAAGATCATATGTTTGCTACAAATCCTCAACGAAATACCGACGAACAACTCATTCAATTTGCACCTCTGATTATGGTTCCTCTTGCTAGCTTGGTCCCAGATTCATATCGAAACCATGAGTTTTCAAAGACAAAAGTCATCACCTCGAACTTGGAGAATTTGGAAGATGGACAGTTTGAAGGAAATTTTCTATCCTTAGGCTTTCATTGTGAACCAACTTTGAAGGAAGATGTTAAAAATATATTATGGTTCCACCATGATTGCAAAATCCATTTAGACTGTTGGTGTGATACTGGGCAAGAGTGCAATCTTCCGGGGTTCTTGTTGTGCAAATCGAGAGTGCAGGCTAGGGAGGAAAAATACAGGGGATGCACCAGGCATTTGCTAAAATTTACTCCAAGCATTTACCACATATTCGGGTCAGTAAAGATGCTCGACTATTGTTTGCTCTATTTGGTCTAGTTCATAAAGCAAGGTATACTTCGACGTATATTGTCTTTGATCCTGGTCCATGTCTTGCTTATGATAAATTGCCCATGTTAGGAGTCCTCATAATAGTACATAAATATAGTAACTGCATTTTCTCTAGTAATAATGCAAGGGATACTGGCTTTACCAACTTGTAGCTATGTGGACACGTCGTTCGACACTGGGTAGGTATTTAAGGTTGCTTTAGGTAGAGTTGATATGCATGTTGAACACAATGGTAATTTCATAAAATCTTGTGCACTATGCAAGCTACTAGGAGAGTCTATCGCAAATTTGTTTATATGTTCTTTTGATGATGCTACCGGTCAAATTGAGGAGCAATACATAGTTGATCTGCTAAGGTCTTTTTCGAGTGGTAGGGCTCTCCAGCTAGGTGCGTTATTACATGCTTTAACTTTCACAATGGTACTATGGATTAATGAAACTGTTACCATCGGAGTCGAACCTCTAGAGTTTGTTGTTGCAATCACAAAGAAGGCTTCATTAGAGATTAATTCTACATTCTCTATTCCCCGTGACCTGGTCATGTTTGATATTCACAACGCTGTGGATGGTTGCTGTTACCAATTGCTTGCTGGACAGTCTAAACTACTCTGCCCTCAACTTGGACCGGGGCTTGCTCAATGCTTAGAAGTGATACCTTGTTTGCTTTCCACTTATAGTCATGCTCAACTTCTACATAGAGATGTATGGAATCTTCTTCAAATACCAGTTTGCGACATCACTGTTTGGATTGTTGTCATAGTTGGTTCTATTTTGGATGGTGATTTTTGATCTACTGCTGAATTTCTTGCTGACACGAGACAAAAGATGGGCTGCGTTGTTATAAGTTTGGATTTAAATTATCCATTTGGTGTCTTAACCAATGTTTTACAACTTGCAAGCCGACAGTTGTTCGACACAGAGAATGCACATGAGGATGCACTACTCAAGATGGTAGGTACACTTGCTGAAACTTCAGTTCATTACACTACACTAGTACGTGTTGTTTATGCTATTCCTTTGGCGGTGACTTATGGAGAGCGTGCTACCATCTTTTGCGAGCTTGAAAAGTCAATCCCGAACAACAACCTTGGTCAAGTTGCTAGGATAGGAATCATGGAATTTAGGGAGGCACTTGGTGCTGGTGCCGATACTGAACAATATGTGTTGAAATCTCACGTTGAGGGTTCATTCACTGTTATGAGGGATAGTTTTGGTGACAACGTTGGCAGGGGCACAAACATTACAGTAATTAAGTCACTGTTTGAACACCAGGAAGATTTTGTTGACATTTTTGCCAATTACAATGCATATATGGTGGCACATTTGCATATGCAGGAAAGCACCAATTGCATTTTCTTACAAAAATACTTGGACTTGGGTGCAACAACGGTGAAAGCCACATCTTCCATTAGTGAAGTAGACTTTACAGTATACTTTACAAGGGAGTACTTCGCAACTATTTTGGCAATGAAGTGCCACATCTTTTATAGTGACATGGATTCTTTGAAAACAAACTGGTTGAAGCAATTTTGTTGCCAGTATGCTTCTATACTTGGCACATATACTCTTGTTTGGTACGAGTGGGACAAGAATTTTTCTGATTTCGGGAATTCCGTTGATGAGCAAAACCTACTTGATGGTGTTCATATAATTGACTTGAACCTTGAGGACAAGGTTCTTTTTGAGGGCGAGAGTATTGTTGTGAACCATGCTTATTCCATAAGGGCCTATGGGCTAGAAATGGTGAATGAGGCTAAGTCAGTTGGAATTATTAGGCTGAGTAAAATATTGGAGAGTTTTATTTGGGATCCAGGCCCATTTAGCAAATGGTTAAAAGGACTAGCAGGGAGATAGAACAGGATTATGCGTATTATGAAGAAAAGTATCTGCTTCTTCTCGTCCGCCTTTCTCTGAGTCTAAATTCTCATCCTCCTTCTTATCTTTATCCTTAGCTACTTTTACATTCCAGTGTTTCTTATTGTATTTCAGTTGTTTGAACGTTGCCTTGTTATCCGAATTTGTAATTGAGTTCTAGTTCATATTGGTATAATAAGGAGTTTGCCCATTTGTTACACTGTTCATGTTGGATTTCTTTTTATTATATAAGTTTTGGACTACGTTTTGATTTGCACGTGCCGTCCTTGTTCATGGTTATTTTAATCCTTTCTGCACCGTTCCAATTCTATCGTCATGTTGAATGTACATTTTTGTTACTTCCGGTTTTATTTTTATTGTTTTTTTTTTTAAAGCTTTTTGTGTTTTGTGATTATCTCATACTTTTCTTTTAATCAAAAGGATAAAAATATTGTTAATTACTCCATATATAAAAGGCATTACATACTTTTTAACCCTTTACATTACATATTAACTAGTATTAGTATCCGCGCGGATGCGCGGACACTAATCATGTCAAATATTTAAGTTGTTTGGAATGTAAATAATCTTAAAAACTTTCTCAGTAAATATAGATAATCATTGGATATTAACTACATGAAAAAAATTAACCATTTCTTCTATTTTTCTTTTTTTGATACCATTCTTGCCAGTGTCATTGGATCCTTAAAATAGTCAGGAAGCAAAATAATAACTCATATATATGGCAAAACAATCAAATGTTGAGACAATGAATGATTCTTTGGATAATACTTAACTCTTTTACTACTACATGAGCTCTTATTTGGTGTGTTGATATCTCTTAAAAAATATTTCTTTCTTAAACTTTCAATTTCTAAAATATTATTTTTCAATAATAATTATTTTTATAATAATGTAATTGAAAATATTTTTCTTAATTCAAAACTCATTTTAGTTGGCTATCTAAAAATATAAAAAATTCTTTAGCTATTGAATTTTTTTTACTCCATTTTGATATTTGACATTAACCATGTTAAATATCTGAGTTATTTGAATTATATGTAAATAACCTTAACATTTAAACCTTCTAAATAATTATAGATACGTCAGATATTAATTAAGAAACACTACATGAAAAAAGACTAACATTTTCTCAATTCTCGTAGTGATAATTTTTTTTGCACTATTCTCATAGGTGTCATTGGAACCTAAAAAAAGCCACAAAGTGAAATAATAACTCATATTTAGTGCAAAGCACTGTCACACCTCCTTTTTTACACACCACCCCGAAGGTTAGTATATAAGGGAGTTTTTCCAATTAAAGTGATATTATTCGAAATGAGATTATTTATTTATCAGAGTCGCCACTTGGGATGTTTTAATTGGTGTCTCAAGTCACCGGTTTATTTTAAATCCCAAATCGAGGAAAATTCGACTTTCCTTGTGAAGTCTGCGAACCAGAAATTCTGAATAAGGAATTCTGTTAACCCGAGGGAAAGTATTAGGCACCCCCGGATTCCGTGGTTCTAGCACGGTCGCTTAAACTATTACAATTGGCTTATTATCTGATTTTAATACATGTTTTAGCCTATGGTATATTTTACTTATTAAATCGCTTTAAATTAATTTTAGGAAGATTTCAACGTTATACAAAACATGCCTTTGGATCACGCCACATGAAATGCACCCGCAATCCGTGACATATTTTATTTAACGTTGTTAAGATTTGGATTTGGGTCACATGAAATGCACACCCGAGTTTAGGAAGGTAAATTATTAAATAGCGTGCCTAAAGCAACTACGTATTTTAAATTTGCGAGGGCCATGGAAAATTCAACTAAATGGCACGTCTCGATTTCTAAGGATCAAAATGACTAAATGAGGGCCATGCGTTTTAAGATTTTATTTGGCATGACACGCCTCGAATGATTTCAAAGAGATTGCACTCAACTAAAAGCAAACTACGGATATTCATAATTTGTTCCTAAAACTTATTTTGAGACTATTGTAGAGTCATGAGGTATGGAATATGGAGTTGCTGAGAATCATTAGCTCTTATTAACAAGTTATTTTGAATTATTTACAACTTAACCATTTCTACTACTCTATTTTTTTTTTTGACTTTAAAACTAATGGCAGACAAAAGAAGTCAAAAATAAGAAAAAATCTACAAGCAAGATTGACAAATACACTATCAGAAACTAACTAAATAAAATACCATCTCCAACATACAGTAAGTATTAAATGAGACCTCCTATAACTTTAGATAATCTTTTCATTTTTCCCAGCAAAATATGACACATTTAGTTCAACTTAAGGCAACTAACCCATTCTAATCACAAACCTAACATTGAAAACCGATAAAACCAATTCCAAAACCCGTACCCCTTTTGCACCATTCTGACAAACGAATTCCATCAGACTAAACAAGAGAAAATCAATTATCTTCAAACTGTTATAAATACAATTATATTTATGGTGAATGTCTATATTTAGAGAGATTCTAGGGTTTATTGTTCGGTGGCTAAGCCACCATCTCCTTATAAATAGAGGGCTCTATTCTATTGTAATTCATCCCAAAATTCAATAAGAATTCTCTCTCTACTTTTCTCTGCAATATTCTTCCTCTTCTTTTTATTGTTCATAACACGTTATCAGCACGACACTCTAACCAATTGAGTAGAAGCTTTGGGATTGAGCATAATGATTGTCAATTATTCCATGAACTTCCTTCATGATTAAATTCTGGATTTAAGGTAAGTATTTTACCGTATTTTTCTCTTTTATTCTATACTTTGATTTTAAATACAAGCAAAGACAACAAAGTTTGATTAGAACTCTAATGGAGTTTGTAAGAAATTATAACCACCTGAAGTGGTAAAAGTTTCTATGTCTTGCCATGATCAAATTCATGTATGATTATGGGCACAAAAAGTGGAAACCCGTCCCCATTGAATTTGCTCCATTCTCATTCCCTTAAGAGAATGTGATAGCAGTATGTGATAAGTCTGAAAGAAGATAAAATTATCACTATGAATGTATCAATGGATGTGGACGTGGCAATAGACGAAATTATAATCGTCATCATTGTGATAATGAGAATAATAAGGATTCTCAAAATAATCCCCCACTTGTGAAAATACTTGTCATCGATTTGACATGAGATTTTATAAAGCACATATAGATGATTATGGTCTATTCATGATGTGAATGTGACAACATCTGATTTAAGAATACATATTCATTTTTGGAAGAATATGAGCGTGCTAGTGGTATATACCACACTCACCTCTAGAAGGAGGTTTGAGATGATATAAGAAAATAATATCATTATTATGGCATGCATGGTCATTGGTCACGTACCTATTGTACGCCAAAATATTTTGGCATTGTGATTATTAAAAGTCAACGGTAATGCAAGAAACAGATCTTGCATATAATTTTGACCATAACCATAATGGTATAACTTTCTCATTAAAAGAGTATATTGGGTGTTGATGAATATGTGGTACTACAAAATTAATTGAGAACTCTGCAAGAGCCAATTATACTATTTTGGAGAAACACAGTTAATTACCAATAGGTATTGTGTTGTAGTAAGTCTCAAAGAACTTATTCAGTTTCCAAAGTATACGCGAAAGCGGTTGATTATATTGAGACTATAAATAAAGAAAAGATTTAATATCTTCTATTACTACATCTTGTAGTGGGGTAATATGTTATGTGAAAAGCTATCCGCTTTATTCTCCAGTTTGTACTACACAAAAAGATACCATAATAAAGTGGATATTTATTGATATATAAAAAACCCATATCATAATAAACTAGGAGTTTATTGATAATTGCACACGTCATGGTGTAAATCTGAACTTTATCAATATTGATAATTTATTCAGATCGGCATAATTAGGGTTTAGCCATTTAAATTTACGTATGATATACAAAATAAAGAGAATTCACGTGGGTAAATGTTAAAGAACTAGAAAGTTCTTTACAAATTCTGTTTATGTTACTTGTTCTCATTAATTAATATACCAACTAAAATAGGGATTTAATCCCATGATGCTGGAAATATCAAGGTGAATATGGGCCCATTCACCTGCCATGTATACCACATAAGATGCATCTATGAGATGGTTACATGTGTGATTATTATTAACCCGCAACATGGTGTTTGCGAGGTAACTTGCTCATAATTTATTTAGAGATAATTTCCAGATTTTTTATTCAAGATAGTCTTCTTGATAAGTTGGTTTACATCACAGTTGGTTTAGCAAAATGATTTATTTGAGTGCCTCCACTTAATAGCTAAACAATTGCTTATGAGAAATAAAAGTTTTGTTATATCAGTTTGATATACGTTATATACGAAAGTATATTATTTTCTCCCCTCACAAGTGGTTCAGGGTCAGGAACCAAATAATTCCCATCTTATTATTATTGATTGTGCGGTATATATTTTTGATTAACACCATAACGCACCAAAAAGAATGAGTTTCTTTAAAAAAGTTTGGAAGGAGGGGAAACAAGTTAGTTTTTCTAACATGAGGGGGAGACAAGATAAACAGTTGAGAAAAGTTACATGGAATGAATTATCACGTATACATCTAGATCCTCGAATAAGATAATATGAACTTGAAGTTCATAAAAGGATAATTCAGTTGCAATTTATTGCAAAGCATGCCAGACGCATTTGCTGACCCAAAGAAAGTAACTATATTCTCATTGCAAATGCTCCTATTAAGTCCTAGAAGGACAAAGTCTATGGTACGCTTAAAGCATATAGACAAATCGGTTTCAAATAAACTTCTTGATAAAGAAGATGAGCAAATGATCTAAATGATCATAATAAAGGAGGCAAGTGATCTAGAAGATCACATGACATAACACTTCATAAAATCTCATGAGAGATTCAGGTACCTGAATATATGAATGAAGAGATCTCTATGTTATGTCTTTATGAAAAATAAGGAGGTTGGAACCGATATAAAATGTTTGTCGACGACATCTATAATAGCGCTAAATATATATGAGCATCTTAAGTCTAGAGAAACAATTCAAATAGAATTGGTTTCATATGAAAGACATGTACTTTTGGACATGTAGTTCAAACACTTGAAAGTATAAAGTCAATGATATGTGCAATCAGTTTTCGGTATTTTATATGTCTAGCATGACATGAAAACTTGATATGCATCTAAAGTCTATTATATGGCTTATATGACTTAACAATCCGTGAAGGATTTAAATTGCTTAAAGCATATAGAATTCATGGTCATGAAGTACTACATCCTCAGTGCAATTTGTGCACAAATGTATCTTGCTATAACTATATGCATGATAATATGATAGCAAGAGTTTACACCTCTATGTGAAGATATTGAACTGACGATTCCAACAAGATCATATGAAGACAATTCATCTCTATCAAGAATGATGATTTCAAGGTGCAATATATTCATTCAAGTTAATATGCCTGATTTGTTCATCAAATCTCTACCAAAGATCTTTTGAAAATGGTGCACAAGATTGGAATGCAAATGCTCAAGGATGTGAATTGATGCTCTCATCAGGGGGAGTTAATACGCGTTATACTCTTTTTCCCTTACAAGGTTTTGTCCCACTAGGTTTTCCTTGCAAGGTTTTTAACGAGGCAACCAAAAGGCGTATTGTTAGATATGTGTACTCTTTTTCCTTCTCTAGAATTTTTTTTCCACTGGGTTTTATTTTAGTTAAGGTTTTAACGAGGCACATTATCTGTTGAATAGACATTCAAGGGGGAGTGTTATAAATACAATTATATTTATGGTGAATGTCTATATTTAGAGAGATTCTAGGGTTCATTGCTCGGTGGCTAAGCCACCATATCCCTATAAATAGAGGGCTCTATTTTATTGTAATTTATCCCAAAATTCAATAAGAATTCTCTCTCTGCTTTTCTCTGCAATATTCTTCCTCTTCTTTTTATTGTTCATAATACAAACTACTTTATTTAACAACAAGATTTAATATAATATAATTGTAATAAAGTAATTAAAAAAAAATCAAAACTCAGTAAACTAACTTAAACCAAATAAACAAATCGAACAATAAGACATGGTAGGGAATGGACTAAAGCATGAAATTTGGAACGTTATTGAACAAAATAGGAACGAGAATGAACCTTTCAATAGCTGAATTTTTTTTTTTCAATACATGAGGAGCGGAGATCTGTTGAACCTTTACACCCAATCGCAACTGGAACCCGCGGCGGAAATCTCGACGGAGCTTCGAACCATGACCTCAACTGAACTTGTATGTTTTAGCAGCGATTTGGGGCTGATTTTGGACGAATTTACTACTGGCTTTCGAGCAGTGTTTTCATGGCTTTTTGGAGTTGAGAATGAGATGTTTTGAGGGCTGATTTAGCGACACGGCGCGGCTGCTTTTTGGAGGTGTGTTTCAGCCGCATTTTGACTGATTTTTGGACTGGTTCGGATCAACCTTTGCTGAGTTCGTTGAGCTTAGTTTTAATGGAGTTTCAGGCTGCTGGAAAGTGGTCGCTTGGGTGATGAAAGCTGCTGGCCTTTTCGTTGATACACGCTAGGTTGATTACATGAGGAAGACGATGGGTGTCTGATCTTTTTGTCACAGACGGCGTTGCCTCTTCCCTAGAATCTAGGCTCAGGCTGCTTTTTCAGATTGAAGGCGTATGGTCCTTTTTCCTTTTCAGCTCATTTTGTTGTCTCGGAAGAAGAAGAGAAATGGCTGCTGTCTCGGTGTCTAGGTTAAGGATTTAGGCATTACTCCCTTCGGTATAAAATAAGTGATTTTTTTGGATGTTTTCACACAAATTAAGAAATTCACCTTTTAGCATTAATTAGCAATGAAATTGATCATATTAACCTTTACTATCTCTTCACATAAACACTCCTAACACATACTCCAACAATATTTACTCCAAGGGCAATGTAGGGAAAAAGTAATTAATTCATTCTTGAAGTTTGGAAAAATCACTTATTTTGGACCACAAAAAAAAGCCCAAAAAATCACTTATTTTGGACCGGAGGGAGTATTTTACAGGGGTAGCAATTAGGTTAGGAGTATGGGCCTAGGGATTATGGGCTAGGGAATTGGGCCAAAGACTAAAAAAATGGACTACAAGATTTATAAAGACAGGATAAACCAACCTAAAACTAATTCCTCCTTCTAAAATGATGTACAATTATAATATAAAAATATAAAACTAATTTTAATTAATTAAACTAAACTATAAAACATAAAACTATTTTTTTGTGTTTTCAAGATTATATAAAAATAAAGATAAGGTACTATTTTTGTATATTTTTTATTTAAATTTATGAAAGATACGTAAACTAAAATATTTATTTGTAATTTTTATTTTTGTGACGAAATAAAGTAAAAGAGTAAAAATTAGTTGAAATAGCTATATTAGGCCTAAATTAAATATTTACGTGCTAAAATATGAAAAATCTTGGAGAGGGTCAAAAATTACATGTCTACAAGCACAAAGGTTGACACGATATAGACGATTCTTTGATTACGACGTGACTCTTATACTACGACTTGAACTGTTATTTGGTATGATTTTATCTTTCAAAAAATATTTCTATTTTGAAATTTTAATTTCTAAAACTTTATATATATTATAATAATAATGATATTTATAATGATGCAAGTGACGATATTATCCTTAATTTAAAATTCACTTTAATCGGCTATCTAAAAATTTAAATGATTCTTTGGCCGGATTTATTTCAGTATGACTCCACTTTAAGTTTATCGATATCTCTAGCTCCAGAATATGAATTTTTAATACCCTATATATACAAAAAAATTGTTCTTTTAATCAGTAAATGTTTAATGAGTTGATTATTATTATAAAATATTGCATATATTGTCTTAAAATTGTCAAGTAGTTTATTTGTTGACACCATACTTGGCTTAACTCAATGCAAACTACTCAAATTGCATTCCAATTCAAATTCGAATATCATATCAGTTTGTTAGTAATAGTAATTTTTTAAAAACGACACATAATGTCACGACCCAAAACCCACTACGGGTCGTGATGGCGCCGGACACCTCTGTCAGGCAAGCCAACTAAATTATCAATTAAATTCTCTTTCATTACCTTTCGTAAAGTAACTAGAGTTTTACCTTTTCCCTAC
>NW_017678032.1:14535-22035 GCF_001879085.1 Nicotiana attenuata
TCATCTGGCTCCTAACACATAAGAGACTTCCAACTAGGAGCTTCGTGTGACGACCCGGCCGGTCGTCTCGTGAATTACCAGTCTGTTTCCCCTATTTCTGCTTTTTAATGCTTTGTTCATCTGTGTTTTTAGGTATCGGGTTGGTTGGATTGAATCTGGGTTGGTTTTGGAGAGGTTTGAGACACTTGGTCTCTTTTAAGAAAGATTAAGTTGGAAAAGTCAACCGGATGTTGACTTATGGGTTAGAGGGCTCAGATGTGAGTTCCGATGGTTCGGTTAGCTTCGGGAGGTGATTTGTGACTTAGGAGCGTGATCAGAATGGGTTTTGGAGGTCCGGAGTAGAATTAGGCTTGAATTGACAAAGTTGATTTTTGGAGATTTCTGGTTAGTAGGTGAGATTTTGATCCGAGGGTCGGAATGGAATTCCGAGAGTTGTAGTAATTTCGTTGTGTCATTTGGGATGTGTGTGCAAAATTTTAGGTCATTCGGATGTGATTTGGTTGGGTTTTTGATCAAAAGTGTAATTCGGAAGATTTTAGAAACTTAAGCTTGAATCCGATGTGCTTTGAGTAGTTTGATGTTGTTTGAAGTGTTTTGATGATTGGAACAAGCTTGAATAAGGTATTAGGATATGTTGGTGCCTTTGGTTGAGGTCCCGGGGGCCTCGGGTGAGTTTCGGATGGTCAATCGGACCATTTTGTGCCTTAAAAGATAGCAGAAAGTTGCAGGTTCAGTGTTGTAGGATATTGCTCTTCGCGATCGCGTGGGTTGTCTCGCGATCGCATAGAAGGAATCGGGATGGGCATGCAGTTGTTCTTCGCGTTCGCGATTGGAGGCTCGCGATCGCATAGCATAGAGGAATTGTTCATCGCGAACGCATGAGGGAAGTCACATTCGCGTAGGGTCATTTGGACCTGGGTCTTGGCAGGTCGTTTGTGCATTGCGAACGCGGGGTAATGTCCACGATCGCGTAAGGTTATTTCACCTGGACACCGCGTTCTCAGGGTCCTTGTCGCGTTCGCGTAGTGTATTTTGGGGGAGTTTAAAATTTGTTCTTCGCGATCGCGAGGGAAGTGCCGCGATTGCGATGAAGGAAATGAGACCTGGGCAGAATGTTTTTTTAACTCTTCTTGTTCGCGAATGTGGGTCTATTTTCACCCATAGCTGCTCGTTTTTGGAGATTTTTGAAGGAGATTGAAGAGGGATTCAAGGGGAATCGTTGGGAGGTAAGATTTTTGGACTAAAAACTCGATTATTATGTGAATTCCACCTAGAAAATCATGAAAACTAAGCCAAAAATTGAAGAACTAGGGCTTGGGATTTTGAAATTTGATTTGGGGATTTGGAGGACCAATTGGAGTTGGATTTGAGAACTTTTGGTATGTATGAGCTCGTGGGGAGATAAGGAACCCGTTGATGTAAAACTTTCTGAGTTTTAAGAAGTGGGCCCGGGGCTCGGGTTTTTCTAATTTCAGGATTTTTGGTATTCTTCAATTGTTTTCGCTTGGGCTTTGTTCCCTTAGCATATTGTGACGTATTCGTTCTGATTTTGGGTAGATTCGACGCGCGTGGAGGCCGATTCGAGGGGCAAAGGCATCGCGAGCTAGAGATGTAGCCGGTTCGAGGTGAGTAATAGTTGTAAATGATGTTCTGAGGGTTTGAAACCCCGGATTGCACATCGTAGTGCTATATTGAGGTGAGGCACACGTTTGATGACGAGCGTGGGGTCGTACACTATTGGGGATTGTGACTTGGTCCGTCCCGATTGATAATTTTACCGCGTATTTGATTGAAATCTATTTTCTATCATCATTATTTGGGCTGAATGCCATATTTGGGCTCCGTGCCAATTATTTGAAACCTTCGGGGATTGTTGTTAATGTTCCTCACTGTTTTGACTTTATACTTGAACTCAGTCATGTTATTTCCACTGTTTTCAAAACTCAGCCATGTTTACTCTGTTTTAATACTCAAATGATATTTAAATGATGTTTTGGGCTGAGAAATACTGTTTTACTGTTGCCCGAGAGGTTTATCTGATTTTTGACTGAGTAAGGCCGAGGGCCTGTGTTATGAGGATATCTTTTGGGATCGGGCTGCACGCCGCAGCGGTAATACATATCTTTGGGATCGGGCTGCACGCCGCAGCGGTGATACATATCTTTGGATCGGGCTGCACGCCGCAGCGGTGATACACTGATTTGATTATGAGGCCGAGGGCCTGAGATTGTACGCCACGAGGTGGCTTGATATTGATATGAGGTCGAGGACCTGCTTATGATGCCACGAGATGGCTTGATATTACGCTTGGGCCGTAAGGGGACCCTCCAGGAGTCTGCACACCCCCAGTGAGCGCGGGTACCCAGTGTGATGTGTGATATAGCCCGAGGGGATGGTTTTTGTTCTATGTGATTGCCCGAGGGGATGGTACCGTTCTGAGATATTGCCTGAGGGGCGGAGTTGTTGACATTGTGCCCGAGGGGCGAACCTTATGTGATTATCTTTCTTATTTGCCTATCATTTTCTTGCTTAATTGTGTATTTGTGCCCGAAGGGCAAAATTTTGTGCTTATCTGCACTAGTTGTTCTGCATTCATTTGCGTAACTGTCGAAAAAAGGTATTTTCAAAAGGGTTTAAACTGAGCTAAGATGTTTTAAAGGATTTTACAGCTTCATTGCTTCTCTTATTGGTTTTGAAACCGCTTCTATATAGCATGTTGATGCTCTTTTCGTGATTTCTTATCACTCAGTCTTTATTTATGATTATTACTCACTGAGTTGGAGTACTCACTTTACTCCCTGCACCTTGTGTGCAGATTCAGGTATTTTCTGGGCTTGGTAGCAGTTTTCAGTGGAGTTAGCAAGGTAGCTGCCGACGTTCGCAGCACTATTTTTCCCTCTCTTCATTCTATTAGACTGTACTGAGTACATTTCGTACCTTGTCAGTTGTATTTAGACTTAGTAGATGCTCATGACTAGTGACACCCCGGTTTGGGCTGTGTTTGGATTGTACTTCCGCATTGTTACGATATTATTTGCTGTTTAGCGTTATTAAATCATGTTTTAGCCTGTTGTATTGCTGTTTAGCTATGTAACTTCGAATTGGATATGTGTCGGCTGGCCTTGTCTTCACGAGAGGCGCCATCACGACCGGGTCTAGGTTTAAGGTCTTGACAAGTTGGTATCAGAGCCTAGGTTACATAGGTCTCACGGGTCATGAGCAGGTTTAGTAGAGTCTCGCGGATCGCTACGGAGACGTCTGTATTTATCCTCGAGAGGCTGCAGAACCTTTAGGAAAACTCCATATTTTTGAAATTATTATCGTGCGCCCTTGATTCAGCTTCAAATATAAGTCTTTGAACTCCTTCCACGCATTCGTATGCGCGAACGAGCGCTCAGTATCAGATGTGCATCGATGGCTTGTGATCCCCTTATCGAGGGGCGAGATGTGATCTCTATGAGTCGATGTTGGGCTAGTCTGGAGGACTTGAGGCCGGATTTTTGCCTATAGCTTGAGAACCGAGGTGTTGATTGTGTGAGCAAGTGTTTTTGAACTTATATGTTCGGTAGTGTCCCTATTAATGGAAGTGATGGCTGGATGAATATGTGATGAGTATGTTAGTACTGCGAGATGTATCCATATGATTTGGAAGCGACGAGAAGGGTCTGCTTGAGGATAGAAGATCTATTAGGTGCTTGAATTCCATCTTGATTCGAGGTATAGCCCCGAGTTATGGGCGTGTGCAGAATCTTTTTATGTTTCCCAGTTGGGAGTGAAGTGAATTTCATGTTGCGGTATGAGTTCAGACTCAGGAAGACTAAGTGAGTGCGTAATGTTTATGACAGTGGAAGCTATACAGAAATGTTAGTTTGAGGCAAAGCAGGTGGGGTTATCTCCTGCGGAGTGTTCTGAATTTGTGTGATCCTTATGTTGTCCGTTAGAAGATCTCAATTTCTAGTGAAAGATATATGTTGTAATTTGAATCTGGGTCTCTTATGAGAATGGGTTTAATTGATACGAGAGTAAATGAGAGATTGCATAAGATTTAAAGTACTAGATGGTCTGTGTTCCATGAGCTTATGAAGGATTGAGTTAATCTTACTATGGTATTACGGCAACAATTAAGTATATGCGTTATGGGTTAAGGTGTGTGTTTTGATCTATGGCTTCGAGCCAAGTGGGGCAGTTTGCTATTGATTAGCTGATTGCACGGTTATGTTCTATGTTAGTTCCAGTTTGAAGCGTACTGGTGAATCAGTTATGGCTTATGGAGATTGAGACCGAGGATGTCTCGAGTAAAGGAAAATTTTGACAAAGGTTATAGAATGCTTCATAGGTGTCTAAAAATCACGAGATGTCTTGAGTTGTTGTTGATAAAGAATGCTCAGTGCATAGGAAAAGGGAGTAGCTTGGTAGCATAAAGGTAAGGTTATATGCTGCAGTGTCAGGATGAGGCGCAGGTTGTTCGGTTCTTTTGATCGAGCTAATTGCAGTTTGGGTAGAGTGGATGACTCTAGAGAATAGTTTCATTGTGTTCAAAATTTTACATGCAATAATTGGAGGCTTTCAAGTTGTACTTGTGGCTAGAAACTGAGTTTTCAGTGGAAGATGGCAAGACTTGTGGTATTTTCTATATTAATTATGGGATTCTATATATCAGAATCGGGAAGGTGAAGGTAATGACTTTGGATTCGCAGTAAGTCCTTTCAGGGTAGGTATCTTGAATGTGGTGCTTTTGGGAACATTTAAAAGAGTATTCAGCGGGTTGTGAGCCTTAGGCCGTGTGGTATTATGCTTGGATCTTATGTGGTGAGTTTGGGTTGAGGAAATGTGATGTTATAGCAAGAAGGAGTATCAAGTGAAGGTAAATAAAAAGGGAGCTCAGATAGATAGGATAGATTGGTAGTCGTCCATATCGGTATGGTAAGGATATGATTAGTTCTTTGGGTGTTTACCAGGTAATGAGTTTATACAGGTGTTTCGCGACAATGCTCTTGGGTCTTAATGGCCTGCGTAGCCTGGTTGAGTCAGAAGGATTCATTCCTGATGAGTTAGTGTTGTGCAGATGGAATTTGGAAATTCTTGGCTAGTGGAATGCATAGTTGCTTGCGGTTCGGAAGGGATATGAATTTCTCATGGTTATCCTAGGATGGTATGGGTTATGCGGTATGTTGTAAATGATGGAGAATTGCGTGTGTAAGAAGGCGGTTCGGTTTTGAAAGGAAGGTTATAAAATTCTTAGATAACACGGGCAATTTCAGATGATTAGAGGAATGATCTTCAGATGATTAAGGAAATGGTATTGCTAATTGGAGTGATTTGACGAGGGTATATGTTTCGGGAAAGACAATGTGATTAAGTTGATGGTACCTCGGTAGTATTGCGGCGCTTTCTTGTTAGATCGACTGCTGATATTCGAGTTGCTTGGTGGCACCGAGAAAGTTTAGAGTATCTTTCGTGGAATGATTGGGTATTTGAGGTGTGGTATGCATTTGGACGGCGGAATTGGGATCAGGTATGTTGATTCATGTGCCATATGGATTTGGAGACCCGACCAGATCTTTTGTGCTTGGTATGTTAGATTTTGGATGTGATATTGGGTTTGGACCGGTGGTCTCCGTGTTGTGTCATTCTGGACTATTGCGCTAAGGTGGCGCTGTTGGCTATGCCGGAAATGCCACGGATTGAGTGGCGATGTTCGACGGATTTTGTCCTAGTGGAGTGTTTTTATATCTCGAAGACCCAGCGGACGACTGGGAAGGATTTTCTTTCTTATTTGGGATTTCGTGATGGGTGTCAGTGTAGAGACTTCTACCATTGATTCAGTTCTAGTGGTGAGGGATTTTTCGGATGTGTTTCTTGTGGTCGGGCATGTCGCCGGCAAGGTTGTTTATTTCGGTATTAATTCGATGCCGGGCACCATATCGTATGGCACCGGTGGAGTTATAGGAGTTGAAGGAGCAGCTTCAGGATTTCCTTGATAAGGAGTTCGTTGGCAGGCCAATGTGGATGCGTGTTCTAACTTGAGTCGGCTTGGTTGGCTCCGGATTGTATTGTGGAGGGATGTGTTGATTCGATTGTTATTGAGCTTATTAGTAATCTGGGGAGGCCTATGAGTTATCTTTCTGCGTTGCAAGGTGTTGTGACTTGTTGGTTATGGGCACATATGGTGCGGTTCATTTGGGGTCTCATAGTGGAAGTCGAGCGGGAAGAGTAATTGGGTGTTGCTCGGTGAATGGAGCATCGGTTATGTCCTATCAGGTTTGCATGGTACATGTTAATTGTTTCACCGTGGGTGTAATGATTTGCTTTGGTTTTAGACATCAAATTGCGCGTGGTTGTCGATTTCGAGCATAGTGACTTGAGGTGTTCCATGTGGAGCAGTGTTTGGATAGGATCGCGCATTGCAGTGAAGCTATATGGGAATATGACCTTGCGGGTTAGATTCGTGTGTTCTATTTCTGTGATGAGAGACGGGTCCTCAGCCTTGTGTTGTGATGGTACTGGTGAGCTTGAGGGGCAGCTCTTTCATTAGAGTCATTTTCATGATTTGAGTATGTTCGGATCGTTGTTTATTGGTGCGCATATTATGCCAGTTGTGGTTTAGGCCTGTATTGATGTGTCATGTCACCAGAGTAGTGTGTTGGATCAGAAGAGATCATTGGGATCATTAATGAATATGAATGGAATCGATTTCAACATGTTGGAAGGATAATATCGAGGTTCGGTCGGAAAATTGCTATGGTAAGTACTAAGGAGAAGTGACTGCATGAATGGTTGATCTGAGAAATGGTTATGGCTTACTGCGTGTTTTAGTTATCATTGGTACTATATGTGAAAGTGTTGGAATGAACTTTAGTTGATAAGAGGTTTTCTACCGGTATTTCGGGTGTTGTGTGCAGCTGCTGTGAATGGAAGTTATCGCTACATGTGTTTGAGTTATGTGGTATATCATATAATTGCACCTGAGGTTGCAGACATGGTTATTACAGCTGGTTCGGGCCTATTCAGAGTATAGGTGTGAGGTTTTGATCGTATTGATGGTTTCAGAAGTGAAAATGTGGTTCTATGGTTTATGGGCTAGATTGGACTGTGTAATTTCAGTTACAATGTGTTATCGGACCTATATGAGATAGGGTGACGCGGGATCACCCCCGGGTATATGCATGGTAAGGCTATTCAGCGAGTGGTTGGCTTTTAGAATAACTCTGGGCACGTTCGAGGACGAACACTTGTTTTAGTTGGGGAGGATGTGACGACCCGGCCGGTTGTCTCGTGAGTTACCGGTCCATTTCCCCCATTTCTGCTTCTTAATGCTTTGTTCATCTGTGTTTTGAGGTATCGGGTTGGATGGATTGAATCTGGGTTGGTTTTGGAGAGGTTTGAGACACTTAGTCTCTTTTAAGAAAGATTAAGTTGGAAAAGTCAATCGGATGTTGACTTATGGGTTAGAGGGCTCGGATGTGAGTTCCGATGGTTTGGTTAGCTTCGGGAGGTGAT
>NW_017678033.1:0-10210 GCF_001879085.1 Nicotiana attenuata
CTGGGTCTTGTTACTGGTTTTGGTGGCTGTGACTTCGATTTGAGATTGTTGTTGCTCTTGTTGCTTAACACTGCTACTTCCTCTTGCTGTTGCTGACCCCTTTCTTTTACTTTGCTCAATTCCAGGTACATTTGTAATCCCTAATGGCTCATTCAATGCATGTGAATACTTGTGAAATCCAAATGATGAAGCAATTCGATCATACAAATCTGTTTTGGCTTCCATTACTAGTTAATGTGTAGTTGTAGTTTCATTTAAATAAATGAGTATTGGTGTTAGATAGGACTATGTGTGTTATTTAGGGCTGTTTAAATTTGTTTTGTAGTTAAATCAGACAGATTGTGGATTGTATAACCAGGATTGCCTGTAGAATGTTAAGTTTGTCATGAGTTAATTCTATGTGTATAATTTGGACTGTTGAACTGTTATTAATTGGAGTTACTAGACCATTCTCTTCACTTCGTACAAGTAGGATATCCAATAATACTCGTTTAGCACAGCTAATTTTACAATATCACAGGCAGTATCAGTTTGAGCTACAATATTAGGAAATATAAATGCTTAGGATTCCATATCAAATGTCTTGCTGGATATAATAGTAGCATTATAATAATCCCGAGTTCCAGTATTGATTTTCAGTTTTTGTTTAGTCAATACTAGAATTGTTTGAGAGGTACACGGATTAAGTCCAAAGGCCTATCACAATTCCAGATTAAGTGCTAATTCATAACTTGAGTATTAATTGACATGTGAATCTGGGCATTAGCTTAGTTTGATTGTAAATATTTGGACCATCAAGATAGGCCCAATGTGCACTGCAGCTGAAGGCCTATCCGGTTTTCTTGCCTCATTCTGGAATTGTATGCTCATATTGAGCCCAAAGTTTGGCTGCATCATGAACGTAGACTGCCTAGCTCAGACAACAGGATTGCTTCATGTTTGGGTCAATTCTTAGGCCCAAAAAATTGTTATAAGTCAAAAACCCCTTTTGAAGTTACATCAGAAATATGGGAGTTGATTTGCAAGTATAAATTTAGGTTTTCGAGTTAGGTAGCGGGTTCAAACTAAAAGGGTCTGCCCTTTTGTTTGAATTCGGACTTGAACTTGAGACCCGAATTCATAAATGCAAATTAATTAGCCCTTTTAGGGACAAATAATAAATAGAAAATCATAGTTACTTTAGGACTGGCCTTTAAATAAATAAATTGAGATGAGCCTCGCCAAACGAAATGCAAAACTTGCGGGGCCCTCATTAAACGTTTTATTAAAATATTTTAGAAATTCGGGACGTGCCATTTAGCGAATTTTCATGGCCTCCCGCAAAGTTAATAAGACGTTAGCCACTCTAGGCGCGCTTTTAAATAATATCACCTTCTTAAATACGGGTGTGCATTTCATGCGACCCAGATCCAAATCCCAAAACGCTGAATAAGAGGTGTTGAGGATCCGGGTGCATTTCATGTGACGTGATCCAAAAACACGCTCTTAAACGGTGTTCACTTTCCGTAAAAAAAAAAAAAACTAAAAGCAGTTGAATAATTCTTAAAATTGCACTATAGGTTGGAGCTTGTAGTAAAAATCAGATTTTAGCCATTTATGATAATTTAACGACCATGCTAGAACCACGGGATCCGGGGGTGCCTAACACCTTCCCTCGGGTCAACAGAATTCCTTACACAGAATTTCTGGTTCGCAGACTCCAATTGGGAAGTCGAAATTTTTCCTCGATTTGGGATTTAAATTAAACCGGTGACTCGGGACACCAAAAGCCCATCCTTTCCCGAGTGGCGACTCTAAAAATAAATAAATAATCCCATTTCGAATAATGTCACTTTAAATGAAAAAACTCCCTTACACATTATCCTTCGGGGTAGGTGTGTAAAGGAAGTGTGACACCTAGTTGAAAGCAGAGGTCAAGTTAACTCAAGTTAACATCATTCATAACACATGAGAGCAACAGAGATTAAGAATCGAGCAGATCTTCGAAGCTAAATAAAAGCTCTATTGTTTAATTGTTTACTAAAAGGAGCATCATACAGAGAAGTTCCAAACTAACCCGATTGAACAAAGAAGACTCGATTGATCCAAACCAGATTGGATAAGCACAAATGAAGCTCAGCTAAACAGCCCCAGCGATACAACAGCCGAAGTCCATGGTGAAATCAACCTTCCACGGCTTTAAAGTCCAAAAAAAAAGCTCCCAAAAATCTCGTTCTCAGATCTTTTCTTTCAGTTTTGAATTTTTTCAGAATTTCTCCTCTAGTCAATGAAGGGCGTGCGTGAATCGACGAGGATGAACGAGAGAGATGGATATGCAGAAGAAGAGGGAATCGAGAAGAGGAGAGGGTGTATGCTGTTCCTTGTCTTTGATTTAGATGCCCGTTTCTCTATCTGTTATTCAGAGAAGGGAGTCTTCTTCTTTTGGTTGTGGTTTGGGGAAAATGAAGAAGAAGCAAAGAGGGAGGTGCTGCGCCTCTTTTTGTTAGAGGTGATCTCTAAAATCTGATCTATTTTGTGCCTTAACTCCCCTTTTATGTGAGGGATTAGGGCAAAGGGTAATGGGTATTTGGGTAGGGAGATTGAGCTTTGAGTGGGTTATTGGGTTTGGGCAGATTAGGGTATAGGCTTTGGGCTCAGCATTAATTTTGGCCCAATTTCACAAGACAAACCATTCTTTTCCAATTCTTTCTTTTATTTTCTAATTTTCCTTTTCTTTTAATTATAATCCTACAACTTAAAAATCCTAAATTATCCAAAAGTGTGGAATTAAATTAATTAGAAAAATTATAAAAGCTACTTAATCCTAAATTAAAAGAGAAAAAATCAATAAAAGGAAAAAGTATAAAAATGAAGCATTTTTTGTGATTTTCAATTTTTATAAAACAAGTAATTACTTATTAATTCTAAAATGTAAAAAAACAAATCCTAAACGCCATGCATGATATTTTTGGTATTTTTCATGATTTAAATAAAACTCAAACATGCAAGCAATTAAAAATTCTACAAAATTCCTAAACTGACAAATAATTAACAAAAAAATCTATTTTTCTTGGGATTTTATAGGAGTATTTCTTACAGGGCAAAAATCACGTGCTTACAGTTAACAGTCCGCGAACCAGAAATTCGGGTAAGGAATTCTGTTAACCCGGGAGAAGGTGTTAGGCATTCCCAGGTTCCGTGGTTCTAGCACGGTCGCTCAACTGTCATATTTGGCTTATTTATTTGATTTTAGTACATGTTTTTGGATTTATGTCTTTAGCTTTGAACTGCTTTTATTATTATTGTTTAGTTTAAGAGAATTGCAACGTCGTGAAAATACGTCTCGAACCACGTCACATAAATGCACCCGTGGTTTTTGACACATTTCGACTTCGTTGAGATTTGGATTTGGGTCACATAAATGTGCACCCGTGTTTAGGAATGTAAGATTATTTAAAGTGCGTGCCTAATGAGGCTATCACGTTATTATCTTTGGGGAGGGCCGTGAAATTCGCTAAACGACCCATCCCGAAGTCTAGGTATTTTAGTTAAACATTGAATAAGGGCCCCGCAATTTATACTTTATTCGGCGAGGCTCGTCTCATCTATTATTTATTTTAAAGGTCAAATCCTAAAGCAATCTATAATTTTCTATATTTATTCGTCTCTAATAAAACCCTAACTATTTATTATTGGACCTAATGGTGACTTTGTACTTTATTGCAGCTACTGGGCTCCAAGACAAGCCCAACAAAAGAAAAGTTAAAATCATGTGCACACCATAAACTGACCAAGCAGACCTGGGCCCAGGCCCAAACGTACACAAGCATCCAACTGAGCCTGGGCCGTTCATTGAGGCCCTGAGACTTACTCTTCTTGATAATGGGCTATTGAGCCCAAACGGTTAAGCCAGGCCAAATTCCAATTCAGTTGTATTAGATAATTACTGAAACTTATTCAAGTTGTTCAAAGTGCCCCTCAGGTTAACGAAGCACTGATCATTCAACTTCCAATTTAATACTCATATTATTTCACTCATTTAACTGCTAGTGGATTATTAGATAACACCAGGTGAAGAACAAACTGAAAACGACAATAATACTACACAAGATAGACTAATTATGTTTGAATTGACTCCACTCATATTAATAAATCAGCGTTCAGGCTTATCACTTGCAAAATGTAAACTGCTAGTACAGACTACTTCATGCGAGAGTATTTGAGCAATCTCCTTAACTTGAACTCATGATTAGCACGGATGTCATATGTGATTTTACAGGCGATTGTGAATCCAAACTAGTCCTGATTTTTACTTGTCCACAAAACGTGAAACTAGATCCAACATCAAATCATACTAAGACTGATCATGTCCACAAACAGATTCAACAGTCCAAAGTCCAAATTATACAATCCAGTATCCAGTTTAATCATCTAGCATCTATGTAATTTTGGAGATGATCCTGAACAACATTCATTATCAGTATCTAAGCTATTATGACAATATGAATACACATATTTAGAAAATAGATGAATAGGTCTTTCATTTCAGCACTTCACTCAAAGCTACACCAAATTGTGATTTGAATATGTACCTGGAAATGGAATTTTAACAGAAGAAGAGATCAGCAGCAGCAGTACAATAGCAGACCAAGAGATGATCAAACAGCAACAATACACAGCTCAGGAAGTTAGTTCAACAGCCCAGAAAAGTTTGAAACCAAGAAGGCTCAAGCAATCAACTATGAATCACTTGAAATGCACTCAAATGGACTCGAATGGCTCCTGAAATAGGATCAGCAATCAGGAAATGTTTAAATCAATCCCAAACAGCATCAAATTATCTAAGTGAACCCAGAAATCAACTACAAACGACTACTGAACCACCAGCTAGTTCAAACCACTCAGATCCGAAAAAGTTGAAAGTGATCTAAGAATAAGCAATGAAACAGTAACCCATTTTTAGAGTTTTGGTTTTTTTCTATTGTTTTTTTTGGTTTTTCTTTGAAGAAAGCTAAGATCTAAGAGGATTTTGGATCTGAATTTGAATTTCAGATCTGTGGAACTTGAAGATTATTTTTGGGTGGGGAGAATTTTTGAGCTCCAAACTTGCCAATGAAGGCAAGGTATGCCTTTTATAGGCACCAAATGAGGGAGTTTCAGATTTTTAACTTTACAAAACAGTCTCTGCTTTTATTGCTATTTAAACCTCTATTTATTGACTTGTGTCTCAGTTACTACCCTTAAACTTCTAAAATTGTGACTAAAGTCCTATTCTAGAAGATTTTAAAGGTTCTTTATAATCATATAGCATTCCATCCTGTTATTAAAGACTCTAAAATACCCCTGAAACCCCTGAAATTACCATCATAGTCCCAATGACTTTAGTCCTCTTTCTACCTAATTGAATCTATCCGCTATGGACCAAATTCATCTAATTAACAACTAATTGAACTGAGCATTACACTAAAGTATTATTAACAACAACCATTGATTAACCTAACTGAACCAAGGTGAATTGATTACAACCCATCAACAATAACCAAAAGAAGTACTAAAACATATTAAACTGAAACAAACAATTCACACAAGATTGACTGGAACAGATCAAAAGAAAATAGGCTAATAAGCAAACTATTGGATTCTCAAATCAACAACGACTGTTAACTACACTAAGCAGAGGCAGAAATGCTAATCACTATGTTAAACTACACTAATCCAACTAAACGACTGAACAGGCAGCAAATTAAAACCTAAAATCTGTATTGATCCAAATAGCCCTAACGAACACAGATCAAACTTCACGAAAATAATTTCGGAGCAAATTTAAGATCCTAGCTTAACATAATGCAAGACGAAGAAGAAGGAAATGGACAGAACATGAAGAACTTACCAATTTGACCTCGAACCCGGACCTTTGAACTTGGATTTGATACCCACTCGATTGACTTCCGATACAGCTTCTAGATAATATTATGTGTTCATTTTTGACAAAACAAACGCGTAACATTATCTAGAACCATATGAGAACAGATGTGGCTGAAACCCTAGATCCAAGACATGAAGGTTTGAAGGCGGATTTGAAGGATTTTGGGTTGGGATTCGGGTAAAGGAGGTCGGGGAGATTGTATGATATTAATTTGGGCGAGTTTGGATGAGTTAGGGTTTTCACCGGATTTGTGATCTAAAATTCGAGAGGCTGGGTTGGGATTTGAGCGGAACTAGTGGCAGATATGAGAAAAGGAGGAAGAGAAGAGCCTGGGGTGTGTTTTTGGGGTAATTTGGAGCACCGCCGCCAGCGGCAGCGATTTCCGGCCGGTGGCGTTAGGGCGGAGGGCGGCCGAGACGTGGTGGGTATGGCGGCGTTACAGGGGAGAAGGTGAGGATACGAGGAAGATGGTATATGTTTTTTAGGGTTTGGGATTTTCCAGACAATTTTATTAGAAACTAACATCCAACGTGGGCCGTTGGATGGGGAGTGATGGACGACCAGGATTGTGACCACGAAACGACGTCGTTGTAGTGGTGCAAGGGGCAGGCCGGGTTTGGAGGATTGGGCTATGGACTGGGGTGGGTTTTAATTGGTTTGGGCTTGGCAAGATGGCCCAATTTTGGTTTTCCTATTAAGACATCTCTTTTTAATTTATTTTCTTTTGTTTTCTCTTTTTATTCTCTTTTATTTATTTTTGTATTTCATTTTGTATTTTCCTGATTTTGCAAAAATTGAAATGAAACCTAATTTATTTCTAAAATTAAGCTAATTAATTCCTACAAAATTGATTAAATCCTATTTAAAAGTAGACTCAACAATTAACCATTAAAAATGCAAAAGTGGACTATTTTTTGTTATTTTCTTCATATTTGTTCTGAAAACAACTTAACCACTAATTAATCCAAAAATATGAAATTAAATCCTAAATGCAAATGTCAAGCGTATTTTTGTTATAATTTTCATATGAATTAAAATGCACAAATAAAATACAAACAATTAACAAAAATAACACAAACTTTACAAAAGTGTAAAATAATGAGAGAAAAATTATGTTGTTTGGATTTTTGGGAGTAATTCATATATAGGGCAAAAATCACATGCTCACAGCTGCCCCTCTTTGCTCGGAAACTAGAAGAGTTTTCGTGCAAAGATAAAGTGACCGGATACGAGCGATTTTTGCCCGTTTGAATATTCCCATGTGAAGAATTTTTGAAAAGTTTGACCGCACCCTGCTTCTGAGGCTGCCTACATATCCTTGGCTAAAAAGGAATCGGGTCAGTGTAGTTCGGGACGGTTTGGTAGCTGGGACTACCAGGAGCTGTGATTTCACTGCTGTTGCTGCTGCTACTGCTCGCTGACCTCCTTATTACACCGTGTTAAAATAAAAAGAAGCTAGCCTAAGCTATGATCTATGCATTACAAGAGGGTTGTAACGACCCGGCCGGTCGTTTTTAGAATTTACGCCCCGATCCCCTATTAACTGTTTCCCCTAAGTTCCTTTCTGCTATTTTGGTTTGCCGGGACGTTCGGTGTTGGATTTCGGAGAATTTTCGGACTCTAAGTCCCTAAATGAGAGCTTAAGTGTTGGAAAATGATCCGTAGTTGGAACAGTGTGAAGATGGCCTCGGAATGGAAATCTGATGGTTCCGTTAGCTCCGTTAGGTGATTTCGGGGTTGGGAGCGTGCTCGGAATGTATTTTGGAAGTCCGTAGCTAATTTAGGCTTGAATTGGCGAAGTTAGTATTTTGGCGATTTCCGGTTGATAGGTGAGATTTTGATCTGGGAGTCAGAACGGAATTCCGAGAGTTGCTGTAGCTTCGTTAGGTGATTTGGGATATGTGTGCAAAATTTCAGGTCATTCGGACATGGTTTGATTGGGTTTTTGATCGAATGCTTGTTTTGAAAGTTTTAGAAGAACTTAGGCTTGAATTCGATGTAATTTGATGGTTTTGGTGTTGTTTGAGGTGTTTTGAGGATTGGAACAAGTTTGAATAATGTATTAAGATGCCTTGGTGCTTTTGGTTGAGGTCCCGAGGGCCTCGGGTGTGTTTCGGGTTGTATCGCGCTCTTATTTGATGTTTCAATGCCGTATCTTTGGACATAAAGGGGTACCACAATGAGTAAATGAGCTCCAAATTAAGTTTTTATTGAACCATTAGATCCGTATCGTACGGAGCCATATAAAAAAGAATCGTCGAATTTGGACATCGTATGAGGGAGTTATGCTCATTTCCGTGTCGAGAAAGTGCTGGTTGCTGTCATAACCGCAAAAGCGGAAATTGACCGCGGAAGCGGTACCGAAAAAGCGAAAATAGTGCCGCGGAAGCGGTACCGCATAAGCGGAAAATATCCGCGGAAGCGAAAATTTCCGCGGAAGCGAAAAATTTCCCGCAGAAGCGGAAAATAGGCCTGGGCAGAGATCTTAAGTTCCGAAAATGGGACTTTGTTCCCATTTTCTTTCATTTTTTACTTCTAGAGCTCGGTTTGGGGAGAACTTTCGAGGGGTTTTCGCGAGAAATAATTGGGTAACGATTCTCTACTCTCTTATGCTTAATACTTACTAATCTAATCATGATTTCATTCGTATTTTCGGATTTTTGAATGAAAAATGGGTCAAAATCCTTAGACTAAATTGTTGAGTTTTGAGTGGGTATTTGACCTCCGATCTGAGAGATTTTTATATGGGTAGACTCGTGAGAGTACGAGAGTTCTGAAAATATAAAAATTATCCGATTCCGAGACGTGGGTCCGAGGGGCATTTTGGTCATTTTATAAAATTTCGCGTATTAGCTTAGAATTTAATTGTAGAATCAATTACTTGAATTATTATTTACATTATGCAATTTAATTGAATAGATTTGAGCCATTTGGAGTCAAATACTCGTGGCAAGGACGTGATTTTGGATTGAATTTTGAGCCGGTTCGAGGTAAGTGGCTTGTCTAACCTTGTGTGGGGGACTTTGTCCCTTAGGATGTGATATTGGGTAGTTGAATGCCTTGTGCGTGAGGTGACGAGCGCGTACTTGAGCTAATTGTTGAAAACCCGAATTTTTACTTAAAATACTTGAACTGAATTTCTTTCGTATTTGCTTTATTCTACTTGCTATTATAGCCTGTGCTAGTATGGAAAAGCATGTTTAATTGATCCAAATTGCCTATTTGCTTAAATTGCCTTAATTGTAATTACGTGGAGCATGTTAGGCTAGAATTATTTGTTGCCTTGTATTGTTGTACTTCAATTTCTGAATATTTCTCCGATTTTGGTTGCGCATTTACATTGGGACTACAGATGTAGGATTCCGGTAGCTCCCCCCTTGTTTGTTTACTTTGGGACTACGGGTTCGATTCCCGGGAGATCCCCCTGTACATTTATATTTAGGACTACGGGTTAGATTCCCGGGAGATCCCCCTGCACATTTACTTTGGGACTACGGGTTAGATTCCCGGGAGATCCCCCTGCACATTGATAATTGGACTACGGGACGGTATCCCGGGAGATCCTTCAGATATATTCATACGGTGGACTACGGGAGGGTATCCCGGGAGCTCCTCGTTCAGATTGATAAAATGGACTACAGGACGGTATCCTGGGAGATCCTCATTATTGGCATTTAAATTGAGCTGTTTACTCTGTGTTATCTTATTTTCTGTGTGCTAATTGTTGTTGTGTAATCCGATTTATCTCGTAGTTAATTCGATTTATTTCATAGTTGTATATCATTATTTCTTCTTATTTCATACTATTGACAGCCTTATTATTTTATTTGATCTCAGTAGGGCCCTGACCTTCCTCGTCACTACCCAATCGAGGTTAGGCTTGGCACTTACTGAGTACCGCTGTGGTGTACTCATACCTCTTCTGCGCATGTTTTTCATGTGCAGCTCCAGGTACCTCCACCCAGGCGCACTATCCTCGCGGCGGAGAGATCTAGCAGAGACTTTGAGGTATATCTGCCACGTCCGCAGACCAGAAGTCTCTATCTTATTCCAGCTTTAGTATATGACTTCCTTTCTTTCGGTTGTGTAGACATTCTGGAGTTAGAGCAGTATATTTCATTTCTAATAGCCTGTGTTTCCTGTGAGTTTCAGGGTTTTGGGAGTTTGTTTGGATTTCGTGATATGGGTTGTATTATGCCAAGTGGCACTTATACACAGTTTTCTTTTGACAGTAAAATTTTCAGTTGTTTGCTTTCGCAATTTAGTCTGTTTTTCCGCAAGTTGTATAAATTACGCATTGTTAGG
>NW_017678033.1:18856-20759 GCF_001879085.1 Nicotiana attenuata
TTTTTTTCAATTTTTCCCAAATACTCCAAAGCCGGTCAGCATGCAAGCCCGAGACAAATGAGTGCAACACGTAATATGCATCAGGGTGGTCTTTTCATTTCAGGTTACCTGTCCTAGACGGACCCAACCCCTGTGTTGAGTCCCCTAAGTCATATGCACGTGATGCAAATAAGCGCTCCTACTAGGGATCCGGCGTGAAGTCAAGTTATTCTAAGTTCAAAACCTGAGTATAGGTTCTAGACTGTGTACCCGAGCGGACAACTCGAGTCGAGGAGGGGGCTACGTACCGGGGACCCGCGGGATCGTCCGACTTCTTAACTTTTCCGGCCTCTTTCTTATTTCAAGGTATGACACTAACAAAATAGGGAGTCTCCACCAGTGAGCACATCCCCGGAGGTGAGAAGAGAAGGGCTTCGACACAGTTTATATATACAGTTCAAATAATATCAAAGCGGTAAAGCATTTAGCACATTTAGCAGGAAAACATGTAGGAAAATCAGATAAAGCCAAACATAACAATTATTCTAAGCTCGAATTCCTAAACCCTGAACCGAAGTTCTGGGTTTGTTTCCCCAACAGAGTCGCCAGAGCTGTCACACCTCCTTTTCACCTACACCCCGCAAGGGCATAAAGGAGTTTTTCCACTTAAAAGACAATCGGAACGGGATTTATTATTAAGATTCAGAGTCGCCACTTGGGAGATTAATGGTGTCCCAAGTCACCGTTTTAGAATCCCGAACTGAGGAAATTATGACTCTGTTAACAGTCCGCGAACCAGAAATCCGGGTAAGGAATTCTATTAACCCGGGAGAAGGTGTTAGGCATTCCCGGGTTCCGTGGTTCTAGCACGGTCGCTCAACTGTCATATTTGGCTTATTTATTTGATTTTAGTACATGTTTTTGGATTTATGTCTTTAGCTTTGAACCGCTTTTATTATTATTGTTTATTTTAAGAGAATTGCAACGTCGTGAAAATACGTCTCGAACCACGTCACATAAATGCACCCGTGGTTTTTGACACATTTTGACTTCGTTGAGATTTGGATTTGGGTCACATAAATGTGCACCCGTGTTTAGGAATGTAAGATTATTTAAAGTGCGTGCCTAAAGAGGCTATCGCGTTATTATCTTTGGGGAGGGCCGTGAAATTCGCTAAACGACCCATCCCGAAGTCTAGGTATTTTAGTTAAACATTGAATGAGGGCCCCGCAATTTATACTTTATTCGGCGAGGCTCGTCTCATCTATTATTTATTTTAAAGGGCAAATCCTAAAGCAATCTATAATTTTCTATATTTATTCGTCTCTAATAAAATCCTAACTATTTATTATTGGACCTAATGGTGACTTTGTACTTTCTTGCAGCCACTGGGCTCCAAGACAAGCCCAACAAAAGAAAAGTTAAAATCATGTGCACACCATAAACTGACCAAGCAGACCTGGGCCCAGGCCCAAACGTACACAAGCATCCAACTGAGCCTGGGCCGTTCATTGAGGCCCTGAGACTTACTCTTCTTGATAATGGGCTATTGAGCCCAAACGGTTAAGCCAGGCCAAATTCCAATTCAGTTGTATTAGATAATTACTGAAACTTATTCAAGTTGTTCAAAGTGCCCCTCAGGTTAACGAAGCACTGATCATTCAACTTCCAATTTAATACTCATATTATTTCACTCATTTAACTGCTAGTGGATTATTAGATAACACTAGGTGAAGAACAAACTGAAAACAACAATAAGACTACACAAGATAGACTAACTATGTTTGAATTGACTCCACTCATATTAATAAATCATCGTTCAGGCTTATCACTTGCAAAATTTAAACTGCTAGTACAGACTACTTCATGCGAGAGTATTTGAGCAATCTCCTTAACTTGAACTCATGATTAGCACGGTATGTCA
>NW_017678033.1:24103-24891 GCF_001879085.1 Nicotiana attenuata
CTCCGATGGCCACCAAAATTACACCCTAGAACCACCGTTCTCTCCTCTTTCCAACCCCCATCTTAGTTTGTCTCGAATCCCATCCAATCGCCTCGAATATCAGATCTAAACTCTTCCGGCCAAGTCACAAACTTACCCAAATCCGACCACACGAACACCCTAGTGGCTCCTCACTCTCCACACCCTTAATCCACAGTCAAAATCCTTCGAACATGCCTTGAATTCGTCAAATTTGAGTTTGAAGCCAAGAACCCTAGCCGCCGCCTTAGGTATCTGGTGGCGGCGCCACCATAAATCATCCCCAAAATCGCACCCTATAGCCTCCATGACCCCCTCATCCTGAATCCCAAGCCAAAACCCCTCAAATCTAAGAAGAGCCTCATAAATTGCAAATCTAGGGTTTCTGTCCATATCGCCGGAATTTCTTGGGTTAGTCAAGGGCTTGTTTGGTTTCGAATTATATTATGTGGTTGTTCTTAGAGAGAACAAACACATAATATTGTTTGAGAACCAAGTGAGAAGTCAGTCAAGGTTGAAGCCTAGGTCAGTAAGTTTCTTTCTCGATTTTTATTTTATTTTATTGTTTTCATGTAGTTTTGGTTTTTGTTAGTTTAATTCTTTGCTTTTGTTGTTAGTTTAGCTTGTTTTCTGTGCTTATTTCTGAGTTTTAGTTTGGTTAACTCTGATTTGATTTTCGTGCTATTTCTGTTTAGTTTAATGTTCAAATGTCGGGTTAATTAGCCAAGCGTATTAATTGTTAGTTCAATCGGTATTTTCTGTTAGTAATT
>NW_017678034.1:0-297 GCF_001879085.1 Nicotiana attenuata
CTCGGAATAGTAGCCTTATGCAATTATGGAGACAGAGCTTAGTCTCGGAAGGCAGAATAGTAGCCTTATGCAATGCAAAAATGCAAATGGAGGTAGAGATTAACCTCGGAAGGTAGAATCGTAGCCTTATGCAGTGCAAGAAATGCAAATGGAGGTAGAGCTTAACCTCGGAAGGCAGAATAGTAGCCTTATGCAATGCAAGAAATGCAAATGGAGGTAGAGCTTAACCTCGGAAGGCAGAATAGTAGCCTTATGCAATGCAAGAAATGCAAATGGAGGTAGAGCTTAACCTCGGAA
>NW_017678034.1:4373-5589 GCF_001879085.1 Nicotiana attenuata
CCTCTTTACCCGGGAAGGATGAAAGAGTTGTCGGGTAAAGATATGATAGCCAATTTTGACCGAATGAAATGATTTGAAGAATTTTGACCGAGCTCTGGCTCCTGAGCTACCTACATATCCTTGGTTTTACGGGAATCAGGCCATATGTAGTTCAGGGTCCGTCGACGGAACATGCCGATGAGATTTTTTCAAAAGCAGACGAGATATTCAGGTTGGGGAGGATGGCCAGAGTCTAATAGGTTGCGGGAACTGGAGCAGGATTGCTCCTGCCGAGACGGCCGTTGCTAGCTGGTGTACCTGCAAATGAATAATACCAACATATATTGTGCGTAAATTTAAACGTGATGCAAGTTCCCGTTGGACGATGAATGTTGTCTTTGGACGGTTAGGATGACGTCCTCGGACTATGATGTCCTGGGCCATGAAACACATAATAAAGGATTCGCAGGCTATGGAATGATGCTCTCGGGCTAAGAGAATGATGCCTCCGAACCATGATGCCTTTGAATAATGCGATGCAGAGATAAAAGTGGGGTCCTCAGGCCATGGCATGATGTTCTCGGGCTATGAAAATGGTGCCTCTAAATGATGACGCCTTCGGATGATTTCGGCGATCTTTCAGCCCATGAAATGCAGGATTTGGCGATCTTTCAGCCGGCGCAGGATTTAAATAAGGTGGCGATATTTCAGCTGATGTAAAAATATAAGTAAAATGGCGATCTTTCAGCCGATGCAAGATTTAAATGAAGTGGCGATATTTCAGCCATGCAAAAATATAAGTAAAATGGCGATCTTTCAGCCGATGCAAGATTTAAATGAAGTGGCGATGTTTCAGCCATGCAAAATAATAAGTAAAATGGCGATCTTTCAGCCGATGCAAGATTTAAATGAAGTGGCGATATTTCAGCTGTGCAAAATAATAAGTAAAATGGCGATCTTTCAGCCGATGCAAGATTTAAATGAAGTGGTGATATTTCAGCCGTGCAAATGGACAGAGCTTAGCCTCGGAAGGCAGAATAGTAGCCTTATGCAATTATGGAGACAGAGCTTAGTCTCGGAAGGCAGAATAGTAGCCTTATGCAATGCAAAAATGCAAATGGAGGTAGAGCTTAACCTCGGAATAGTAGCCTTATGCAATTATGGAGACAGAGCTTAGTCTCGGAAGGCAGAATAGTAGCCTTATGCAATGCAAAATGCAATGAGTAGAGATAACTCG
>NW_017678034.1:6505-19979 GCF_001879085.1 Nicotiana attenuata
TTTATTGGTTTTGGCCAAACTTCTCCGTCCATTTCTGCAAGTATGAGGGCTCCTCCTGTCAGAACCCGATGAACCGTGTATGGACCTTGCCAGTTAGGGGAGAACTTCCCTTTGGATTCATCTTGATGTGGAAAAATCTTCTTCAACACCAGCTGCCCTGGTGTAAACCGTCTTGGTCTGACTCTCTTGTTGAAGGCTCTGGTCATTCTGTTCTGGTAAAGTTGACCATGGCAAACCGCATTCATTCTCTTTCCATCTATGAGAGCTAATTCTTCGTAACGACTCTTTACCCATTCTGCATCGTCGATTTCTGCTTCCTGTATGATTCTTAGGGATGGAATTTCTACCTCGGCGGGGATGACCGCTTCCGTACCATAAACCAACATGTAGGGAGTTGCACCAGTCGATGTGCGGACTGTGGTGCGATACCTTAACAAAGCAAATGACAGCTTCTCATGCCACTGCTTATGCTTTTCTACCATCTTTCTCAATATCTTCTTGATGTTCTTATTGGCGGCTTCTATAGCTCCGTTCATCTGAGGCCTGTAGGCTGTGGAATTCTTGTGTTTGATTTTGAAGGTTTCGCACATGGCTTTCATCAAATCACTGTTGAGGTTGGAACCGTTGTCAGTAATGACTGATTCTGGGATCCCGAATCGACAAATGATACGGTCACGGACAAAGTCTGCCACGACTTTCTTGGTCACTGCTCTGTAAGATGCTGCTTCAACCCATTTAGTGAAATAATCAATTGCTACTAGGATAAACCTGTGCCCATTTGATGCGGCAGGTTCGATTGGTCCGATAACATCCATTCCCCATGCGGCGAACGGCCATGGCGAGCTCGTTGCATTAAGCTCATTTGGAGGCACTTTTATCATGTCTGCATGCATCTGACAGCGGTGGCACTTTCGAACATACTGGATGCAGTTTGTTTCCATAGTTATCCAGAAATAGCCTGCCCGGAGTATCTTCTTGGCTAAGACAAAACCGTTCATATGTGGACCACAGGTCCCAGCATGAATTTCCTCTAGCAGTTTGGATGCTTCCTTTGCGTCAACACACCTTAGCAATCCCCGATCCGGAGTTCTCCTATACAGGATTCCTCCGCTGTGGAAGAAATTGTTGGATAATCTTCGCAGAGTGCGCTTCTGAATAGCATTTGCGAGCTCTGAATATTTTCCTTCGGCCAAAAATTCCTTGATGTCGTGAAACCAAGGCTTTCCGTCTGCTTCTTCCTCGACATGAGCACAGTAAGCTGGCTGATCATGAATCTTTACTGGAATAGGGTCTATGAAGTTCTTATCTGGATGCTGAATCATGGATGATAGAGTGGCCAATGCATCGGCAAACTCATTCTGGACTCTGGGAACATGTCGGAACTCTGTCTTTATGAACCTCTTTCTCAACTCCTGTACATGATGCAAATACGGGAGTATCTTGGAGTTCTTGGTCGCCCATTCTTCTCGGACCTGATGTATAAGCAAATCCGAATCTCCAATCACTAGCAACTCTTGGACGTTCATGTCAATGGCCATCTTGAGCCCCAAGATGCAAGCTTCGTACTCGGCCATATTGTTGGTGCATGGGAACCTGAGCTTGGCGGATACCGGATAATGCTGGCCGGTTTCTGATACTAGGACTGCTCCTACGCCAACTCCCTTGAAATTTGCTGCTCCGTCGAAAAAACATCCTCCAACTGTCATAGGATTCTGCAATGTCCTCTCCTATGAAGGATACCTCCTCATCAGGAAAATACGTCTTCAGAGGCTCGTATTCTCCATCCACAGGGTATTCAGCAAGGTGATCCGCTAGGGCCTGTCCTTTGATTGCTTTCTGAGTCACGTAGACAATGTCAAATTCACTCAGCAGGATCTGCCACTTGGCTAGCTTGCCGGTGGGCATGGGCTTCTGAAAGATATACTTCAATGGGTCCATTCTTGATATGAGATACGTGGTGTAAGCACAGAAATAATGCCTCAACTTCTGAGCTACCCAAGTCAGAGCACAACAGGTGCGCTCTAGTAAGGAATACCGGGCCTCGTACGGGGTGAACTTCTTGCTGAGATAATAAATGGCCTGCTCTAAAAACTTTTCTCCCCGTTTCATCATGCTGCCCCAGAACACAACCAAACGCTCCATCCAATACTGCAAGGTAGAGTAGCAGGGGTCTACCTGGTTCGGGCGGAACCAGAACCGGCGGTGTTGACAGGTACTCTTTGATTCTGTCGAAGGCTTTCTGGCAGTCGTCAGTCCATTTGGTAGCGGCGTCCTTCTTCAACATCTTAAAGATCGGCTCACAAATGACAGTGGACTGAGCTATGAACCGGATGATGTAGTTAAGTCTCCCCAAGAAACTCATAACTTCCTTCTTGCTCTTTGGCGGCGGCAATTCTTGAATAGCTTGACCTTTGATGGGTCCAATTCTATCCCTCAGCGGCTCACAATGAACCCAAGTAGTTTTCCGAGGAACCCCAAATGCACATTTTGCGGGATTCAGCTTCAGGTTGTACCTTCTCAGTCTATTGAAGAATTTCCTCAAATCTCCCATGTGATCAGCGGCTTTCTTGGATTTGATGATGACGTCGTCTACATACACTTCGATCTCCTTGTGTATCATGTCATGAAAAATTGTGGTCATGGCCCTCATGTAGGTGGCCCCTGCATTTTTTAACCCAAACGGCATCATTTTGTAACAATACATCCCCCACGGCGTAATGAAAGCCATTTTCTCAGCGTCCTCTTCATCCATCCATATCTGATGGTACCCGGCAAAACAATCAACGAATGACTGCAACTCATGCTTGGCGCAGTTGTCAATCAAGATGTGTATATTCGGCAAGGGGAAGTCGTCTTTTGGACTGGCCCGGTTGAGATCCCGGTAGTCGACGCAAACTCTAACCTTCCCGTCCTTCTTTGGTACTGGCACAATGTTGGCTAACCATGTTGGATATTCTACTACCCGGAGGACCTTAGCTTTGACCTGCTTAGTGACTTCTTCCTTGATTTTCAAACTCATGTCTGGCTTGAACTTTCTGAGCTTCTGTTTCACTGGCGGACAGGCCGGATCAGTCGGTAATTTGTGAGCCACAATGGACGTGCTTAGACCAGTCATGTCGTCATATGACCATGCGAATATGTCCTCATATTCCTTTAGAAATTTTGTGTACTCTTCCTTCTCAGACGGTGACAAGTGAACGCTGACTCGTGTTTCTTTGATGTTCTCTGCATCTCCCAGATTGACGATCTCCGTCTCGTCCAGGTTGGACTTAGGCCTATTCTCAAAATTCTCGACTTCCTTAACAATTTCTTCCGGTATATCATCTTCCTCTGAATCTGTGTCCGTTTGTCGCGTTGTCTCGTTACATGTCACAGTCATTGGTTCATCAAGATAAGTAATAGTAATGCTGTTTGAGTAAAGTAATGAGAGAAAATAATAAGAGAGGGATTTGTAAATACTTTAATAAATTCCATGAGTGTTTTGAACATTGCTCTTTCTTGCGAAAAAAGAAAAATGCGAAAAGAAAATAAACTTAATAAAGCAAAATAGTGCGTAATGCTTTGTTCAGCCTTGCTACCCCGAGGCACGTCGGGCTCTGGTGGTTCTGACGGTCCAGTTGCTGAGGTGTGCTCCTCTGCTCACAGCCTGTATGGAAGGGCCTTCCTCCCCCTCCTCCTCAAAAATGACACAACAATCCATATCATCCTCTTCCAGGAACAAATTCCTCATCGCTGCTAATGCTTCCTCTTCTTCTGACCCATAGATAACCTCGGCTGGTTGAAAAGTCTGCTCTAGACGGGGTATCGGCTGCTCCAATGGATAGTAAGGGCCGCACCAGGGTGGCGACCAGTCCTTGAACTCTTCCCAGGTATACTCATACCCCAACCCGAAGGTGGTACCATGCTTCTTGAGCTTGATAGGCTTAGCGATTCCTTGGAGGTTTTTGCCAAGTCCTTTGCCAGGTTCATATCCGCTCCAATTCAGTATGCTTTCAATTTTGTTGTTCCACCATTTGTCTTTGTCGACTGCGTTGACCCGCTCGATGTGGTGGTAAGTTTCCCCACCTAATCTTCTTCTTCCTCCAATTGCTGGAATGGTCTGTCGGCTATATATGGGGTTGCTACCGTCACCATGAATGATCACCTCCTGGTGATTCCATTCAAATTTCACTGCCTGATGTAGTGTTGATGCCACGGCCCCGGCGGCATGAATCCATGGTCGTCCCAATAGCAGATTGTAAGAAGCCGGCACGTCTATCACTTGAAAATCAACATCAAACCAAGTGGGCCCCATTTGCAAACGTAGGCTAATTTCCCCAATAGTGGACCTCTGAGATCCGTCGAAAGCTTTGACGTTGATGGCCCCATCCTTGATTTCATGCAGCCCTTTTCCCAATGTTGTGAGTGTTACCAGAGGACAAATGTTGAGACTGGACCCCCCATCGACCAGGATTCGGGTGATAAAATAATCCTCGCACTGCACAGTGATGTGCAATGCCTTGTTATGACTCAATCCTTCCGGTGGCAGCTCATCCTCGTGAAAGGTGATTTTATGACTCTCCAACACTTGGCCCACCATGTTTGCCATTTCTCCTCCAGTGATGTTGCTTGGTACATACGCCTCACTCAATACCTTCAACAAGGCATTCTTGTGTGCATCAGAACTCTGTAATAAAGCCAAGATAGAAATTTGTGCCGGTGTTTTGTTCAGCTGGTCAATGACCGAGTATTCCTTGGCTTGTATCTTTCTCCAGAGATCACCGGGTCCAGTTTCAATGATGGCTTGTCGGCCAGAGGTCTGCTTACTCGACTCAGCTAAGTGTTCTGGGGTATAAACCCTGCCGGTTCTTGTCATACCCTGCGCTGCAACTGTTTCTCCGAACTTGGCTTTTCCTTTCCTTCTTGCCTCGGCTGTGTAGTCCCACGATATAGCTTTTGTGTGGAACGGTGTTACGGCTGTCATTGCTACTGGAATAGGCACCCTTGCCTTGGAAGGTAATACAGCAACTTCAAAGGGCTCAGGCGCCTTTGGGGACCCAAACTTGACCTCGATTGGTGTTGGCGTCTTTGCGGAGGCTGGTGCTTCAAACTCAAGCGGTATGGACATGTTCACCTCAGCATCTTCAGAAGGCTGAATTTGGACTACAATCGGGTTAAGAGTGACCGTTGGTTTCTTTGGATCGTCACCTTCCGTGATCAAACCGATTGATCCTTTGGGATCCCAATCATCTTCTATTTCAATCACATGAACACTTCCACCCTTGTGTTCTGGTAGAGGGTTGATGCGGACGTTCGGAGCAGGCTCCTTTGCCACGATATTCTTGTTATCAATTAAAGCCTGGATCTTTTCCTTCAGGGAGCGGCACTCATCAATAGTGTGTCCCTTCATGCCAGAATGGTATGCACAGGTTTTGTTTGGGTTAATCCATTGGGAGGGGTTTTCAGGAGTTATGGTAGGGACATGGGTGACATAACCAGTGGCTTTGAGTCTTTCGTACAGCTGGTCGATTGGCTCGGCAATGGCAGTGTATTGTTTGGGAGGTCTGCGGTCAAAATTTGGTCGGGGTCTAGGAAAGTTTTGGCGAGTAGGAGGTGATTGATAGTGGGATGGTTGAATGTTGTAGGCTTGGTAGACTTGTGCGGGTTGGGAATATTTGGGTGAAGTGGGTTGGTATGTGGGAGGTGGAGGTGATTGATAGGTAGGTGGTGGAGCTTGGTAGGAAGGTGCGGGGTAATTTGAGGTAGGTTGATATGTAAGAGGGGGTATTGGGTAGGTTTGGTATTTGATTGGGGATTTTGTTCTCTGTGCAACCATCACGGCACTCACAACCCTTTTCTTGGACGTGCCACCAGACCGTAGAGCCTTGTTGGTAGCCTGTAATGCTTCAAAGTTAGTGACCATACCACTTTTAATACCTTCCTCGATCCTCCCTAGCTTGATGATGTCGGAGAATTTCTGGCCTTCAATCAGCATCAACCTTTCGTAGTACTGTGGGTCTTGAGCCCGGACGAAAAACCTGTTCATTTGTTCTTCTTCTAAAGCCGGCCTGACCTTAGCAGCTTCTGATCTCCAACGAGTAGCATACACGCGGAATGTCTCTGTGGGTTTCTTTTCAAGTTCTGGATGTAGAACACATCTGGCGCATTCTCCGTGTTGAATCTGAACCTGTCCATGAAATCGGACGCCATACTTACCCAGTTTGACCACTTTTTCGGGTCTTGGCTAATGTACCAAGATAGCGCATCCCCTTTCAGACTTCTCATAAAGAGCTTCATGCGAACCTTTGCATCCTTTCCTACTCCGACCAGCTTGTCGCAGTATGTCCTCAAATGAACTCTGGGATCCCCGGTGCCATCGAACATTTCGAACTTGGGAGGTTTGTACCCCTCGGGCAGTTAGACATCTGGTTGAATGCAAAGGTCTTCGTAATTCAGTCCCTCAATCCCCTTGCTTCCTTCAACACCCTGAACTCGGCTAGTCAGCTTCTTGAGTTCTGCGGCCAGATTCTTGATAAGAGAGTCTTTGTCATCATACTCAGGTGCGCTTGAGGCGGGCTGAATGGGTGTGTGGCATGGCTTCCACATAGATGGGGGTGTTGTGGTGATGATCATTTGTGGAGTTCAGTGGTTCGGGGATGAGCAGTGGGGTGTTTCTTGAAGTGTGGCAAGTGTTGCAGTCGTGATGGGGAGTGGGTTGGTTTTGTGGCTTCGGGATGTTTTGAGGAGGTATGGGATTTTGAGTGTTGGGGAAGCTGATATCCGGGGTAGTGAGGGAAAATGACAAGCTTGCCAAGTTCCAAACTTGGTCCAATTCTTCCTGAAATTTTAATAACTTCTGTTCGAGCTGGGAGGCACTTTCCTTGGAAACCTGAATACCCTGAGAAGTCTCTACCCTTTCAACTGAGCTCTCCTTTCTGATGTTGCTCAAATCTTCCATCTTTCCTTTGTTCTTGTTTCTGATAGGACTCGGAGGAGGAGGAGGAGGAGGACCCTTGGATATGATGACGATGCCAGAGTGCACAAACTAACCTTTGGGGAGGGGAATAAGCAAAAGTAAAAACAAAAGGTAACAAGTTAGTAGGGATCGTGAGAAGAAAACGTTGCAATATTTAAACACATAGTGTAAGAATATAAATTGTGTCCTAAATTGGGAGCCTCCTTGTGCCCGAGATAGGCCTAGCGACAAGTAAATTTGGAGAACTTAGAATGCTAAATGCCTCATTTTATTGATAAAAAATAAGACGAATCCCAAAACGACACTAAATAACAGGAAATAAAAGTGTCACTAGTGACCATAGGCCCTATTACATTTGTAAAGCAAAAATAAACTCCTATCTACTTGGTCCCAGAAGGACCTTCCCCAGACTCGGCATTGTTGGCTCCCTCGTACAGTTCTCCCAACTCGCGCAATCCTAGCAACAAGTAGGCCCTCGCCAGATGTCCGCCTTCATTTCCTTCAGCAACCCGGCAATCTTCAATCCTCTTCAGGAACTTCTTTTCCAGCTCTACTATGCCCCGCTCCAAACAGTTCAGTCGTTTGTTGGCGCTGACAGCCATATCTTTCCATTCTCCAATTAGCTTTTGATTGGCTTCTTGTATTTCGCGGTGCTCATTTTCATATTCCCGCATCCTCTTGCGCAATTTGGTTGCACTTAACATGTACTTCAGCCTTTTCGTCGATGACCCTGTGACCTCGAACAAGCCCGAGTTGTCCTAACCCACTATGATCGTCCTCCAACCAGCTTGGATAGTATGGAGTATAGCCAGCGTGGTACCTGTCTGGTTCTATGGAATCCTTTCCCAGGATGATTTTACAGTGCCACATATGCTGAGCTTGACACTTGTACAGACTATTGTCAGCCTGGAAGTCAGCCCGGAAATGACTCATCTTGTCGATCCTTGGTATAACCTGCTTCCTGCCTGCCTGTGTCATAACCCGTATAGGGACATATGGGTAGGTCCCTCTTAAACCGATCAGTATCAGAAGTGGAGTATCCCTAGACCGTATGATGAATTCTTCACTAGGGAACCACTCAAACATCCATTGCACCCGGTCTTCAGTAAGATTGTCGAAGAGCTCGACCCACTCTCTAGCATTCTCTGGTTGGGCGAACATGTTGGGCATATAATTCATCCGCTTTGGGAGATGAAAAGCGATATGATCATCCCAGTCTCTACGATGGATTTCCCACCGGTACTCACCCCTTTGGAGGTGCTCTATGAGCCATAGTTGGAGTAGCAAATTACATCCCTCGAAATGTTTGGCCCCTTGTTGACATCTTTCTAGGGCTCGGTATATTTCTGCAACTATCATTGGCACAAGGCTGAATGGCTGCCCGTTAATTCCTTCCATCAAGGTCTCGGTGACCATGGCCAGTCTGGTATGGATTCTTGCTTTCTTTGTCGGAAAAACTATCATCCCCAAGAAACAGAACATAAACACAAATACCCTTCGGTGGATGTGCCCCAACGAGGTGATGGCGAACTCGTCCGGATAGGTACGGTATGATTTGCTATGGCCGTACCTTTCATACAAATGGTCAAAGGGAATGTAAGACTTCTCCAAACATGTCAAGTCGGGATTCTTCTTTATACCTATCATCTTAAGAAAACCCCTACCCTTACGATTTTCCGGCATTAGCAAACCCAGAGTTCCCCATGGTATCCCAGCCAATCCTCCTATCTCCTCAAGCAAAGGTGTCATCTCAATGTCTCCGAAGTGGAATACCGACCTATCACAGTCCCAAAATAGAGTTGCAGCTTCTATGATTTTGTTGTTGGGTTGAATGTCTAGGAGAGAAGGCAGGTTTCCTAGATACTTCCGGACAAGAGTCTGATAGCTGGAATGAAGATCCTTCCATCAGCTTAGCAATTTGGGTTGAATGTGGGTGACCATGACGAATCTGGTGGACTTCGTGCCTCATTACTGCAAAATAAAAGGTTACGCCCCTTTCCCCCACTGGATTCGACTATTTAACATCAATAATTAGCATAAGAAGAATTTAGTTCTCCAAATGAATGCACAGAACGTGGTAAGGTCCATTTGGGTTTCAAGGAAACCCAGTGGACTTTGGACAAGGCTATCTTAAAGAGTTATTATGCGGACAACATAACTGACTCTGCTAGGTTTGACCAAGATGCATGCACAATTAAATAGAGAAGGGTTTCTATGGGGTTTTAGACTGGTACCCTTGAGCGGACAACTCAAGAGGGAAAGGCGCGGAACCGTCGACTACACCGTTGATCGACTGGTTTTACCGCAAATATGCCTTTGCCGGATTTAGGGGGTGATAATATCGGAAGAGCGCAACCACTCATTATAAGCGTTGCTATGGTCATTTGTTTGGCACGAGTGGAATATGATGTCGAAAAATACAATACAATAATTAACAAATTGTCATGTACTTTCACGTTCATAAAATAATGGTTACAATAATTGCTCGTAATTACAACAGTATTGAAGGAAAGCGGTAAAAGAAAGCATTAAAGAAAAGAAACAAAGAACCAAGTCAGTTTCGTAATAGAAAAGATATAAAGACATTAAATAAAGGCAATAAAGAAGCAGTAAAGTCACAAGCAACATGAAATGGTAAAATCCTAAATAAGTCCCCAGAAGAGTCGCCATGCTGCCGATGCCCCCTTTTTCTAAAGGCGAAATCGGGTTTACGACATTTGGACGGACAACTCTTTTCCTTTTGGGAATTGGGTTTGATATTTAGAAGAGTCTCCACCTAATGATTAAGTGCATTAGGACACTAAGGAAATGAAAAGAAGAAGAACGAGAGAATGGGTAAGGGCTTGAAATTATCTCGGGGGGAAGGTGTTAGGCACCCCCCAAGATCCACTAGTGTGGTTCCCGGCCATGTTATAATTGTGACTTTAAATACAAACAACAAATAAACATACAAGACAATTCTCACATAACGATTTCAAGTAGGGGAAGTATAAAAGTTAAATAAACGAGCTGAAATTTGGGACTAGGCAATTTCATAATTTATTTGAAGACTATACAAGTGCAGAAAAATGGGGGGTCAAATAATTGACACAAATAATCAAACAAAGGGATGAAATGGGGCGGAAATTTTAGAGAGAAAAACAGTACTGGAAATTAAAGAGATTTTTAAATGATTAAAGCAAAGGACGACGTTTAAGAGAATTGAAAACTGACAATTTTAAAAATTCTGAAAGAAAGAAGTAAACACATAAAGAGGGAGGGGGTCCTAGGCTTATAAATAACATGGATCACCCACGCAACACCCAGTAACCAATTATACACGTGGTGTTATCGCGTGATTATCATATCCATGTCTACCCTTACCCACCCCGTTAAGGTACTAAAGCGCGGAATGGTCTCGTTACTTATTGCATGCTACTACCCACCCCGATCCTATCAGTCCCGGAGGTAGTTAGGACTACTAATCCTAGAGGGAAGGGATATTGGATTTTGAAGTTTAAAAAGGACAAAATCTAGTGCGAAAAACAAAACACATAAAAGCAGTTAAGGGGAAAACACATAGCAGTTAAGGCTCAAATAGGCCTCCTCATTCAAAGCAGAAATTGTTTACCATGACTTACAAGTATTGGTTAGGTCTTTAATTAAACTTACATAAAGGGGGTGGCTGATTTATTACATATTTTCAGATAAGAAGTCCGAATTAGGCCTGCCTGCTGATTGTAATTATTAAAGACTGGTAAAATTAATTTATTACCTAATGGTTTGCCTAGGTGAAACCTATAGGCATGATATCTAACAAGGTCAAACATACTGATTTTAAAGAAGATTACTGACTTTAAACCAATTTTGCGGATATTAACAACATTATTACTGATTTTAGACTTTGCGGATGAATCAGATTTAAACGATTGTTCCTATAGGCATGAATTCTAAGCGTTACTGATTTTAAAAGCGGTTATGTAAGTGCAGGAATCATATGAGCATGGTATCTAGGATGCAATTGATTATTCCTTAACCTATGGATTGTTTGCCTAGTGACATGTGTATGCAGAAGTGCAAAAACTTATAATCATGATTTCTATATGCAGAAGTGAAGAAACATATAGACATGATTTCTAATGAAATGCATAACTGATAGACATGATGTCTAATGCAGGAATGAAACAACTTATTGGCAGGATTTCTAATGCAGATGAAAAAACTTATAAGCAGGATTTCTAATGAAGATAAACAACTTATAGGCAGGATTTCTATATGTAGATGCATAAACTTATAGGCAGCATTTCTATATGTAGATGCATAAGCGAAAAACAGGCTGTGATTGCAGAAATAAATACCTAAAGCATGATGTCTACCCGCATGCATAACATGAGTACCCTCCCCTTTTCACTATACACCCCATAAGTTATTACAAATTATTACAACCCGAATGAATCAAGAAAAATAAAAAATTACATCAGAAATTAAAGTTCCAACCAAGGAGAGCCTAATTCAGACTCCTAGTCTGAAACATGAAATAAACCAACTTCCAAAGATCACATTTCCAAAGCCTTTCTCATCCTTTGGGTGTGTCAAAGTTCCAAGGAGCTTCATGAACTCCAGGCAGTGCTTACACCCAATTACATTTGCAGGATCAGATTATAGTGCAGTGTGGAAGGGCCAACCCTCAAATATCCAAGTTCAGAGGGAACTCAAGGTCCCAAGGCAGGGCTCATAGGAGGGGGGGGGGGCAGAACTTAGAGTCTAAGAATAAGTGTAAGTGCAATAGAGGGGGAATTAGGGAAAGCCATGACAAAACTAGTGGTCATGCCCAGCAATTAGGATGCTGGCACACCCCTGACCGGCCTGTCAGCTTGAATTTGGGAGTTAGGACCTATTGAAGGTCATGTTCAGACCTGGGCAGTAATTTGGATACTGCCAGGACATGAACTTTAACTCAGCACACAAAAGGGAATGGGGGTATGAGGGACTTATAACAGGCAGTACACATAAAAGGAGGTAATATACAGAACATGAGCAACAAGGTAGACAGGAATAGAGCAACTATAAAGTAAACACATAGGGAAAGAGCTGAAATCATAATTGAGACATTCCAGTTTAAGGGAAAACAAATAAGTCAAAACAACATTCCTGAAAAGCCAAGTTGCAAGCAAAGCAGTACAAAAGTCTCAGCAGAGAGTAGAGAGTTTGAAAGAGTATTGTGATTGAAAGTATATGTGCGAGAGTATGAGTATTGGACTTTAGGATTCAGAAGTTCAAAGTTCTAAACTTGTAAAGTTTTCAAAGCTTCAAAGCCTGTTCAATGCAGAAGGGTCGAGCCCCTTTTATAGTGCAGCAAATAAGCAAGAAAAGGTAAGGAAATAACATTGTAATCAGTCTCCCTTTAGTTAAGTGATCCTGATTTCAAACGGGTAAAAACAATTAAGGAAAGGGGTTTGAAAAATATTTTCCTAGCAGTATAATAGAGGGTAAGTACATAGAAGCTATTTAAGGCAACAAACTAATAATACACGGTTTGTAAAAAAAGGAAAGGGAATCAACCAGTAAAATCAAAATTTCAGCCTTTTACTTGAATGAATCAAGTCAGGAAAGGGGTAAAGAAAGGTTCAAGTAGGGAAATTAGTAACAATCAAGTGAACACAATTAAAGGAATTCGGAATCAATTAGTAGTTGAAAAACCTTTTAAAAGAAGAGTTCTCATAAATAAAGCACACAAACACGTAAATCAAGAAAGGACTGTCAAGTTATTTAGAAGAGAGTTTAATCAAAGAAAATTTCAGAATCATAAGCAAAGAGATACAGGTTCAATTTGCAGACTCATAGAGAGTCTGAGAGTCCAGGGTCCCAAAGTGGAACCCTAACTCAAACACAAAATCAAAATCGCCAAAGGAAACCACCAATCCTAGGGTTTAAAAACTGAATCAAACATGAAGGAGAGAAAGAAAGCCAGTTGTTTAAGAACCTCAGAAAAAAACATATGATAGCACGCTTGAACAACAAAGGAAGAAAAATAATGAAGAACATATTTGAGAAAACTCAAAACCTAAACACATTCAGAAAGGGGGAGATAATACAAACTTGAACACAAGTAGATGAAGCATGTAAGAACATGAACACAATCCAGTAAACAAAACCAAATAACTTAACGGTAGACACAAATAGTAAAAGAGTAAAGAAAATATAGCAAAGATTAACAGCAGTAACATGTATAGTAGAAAAGAAAAAGTAAAAGATAGTACATGCATAAAATAAAAGAAATCACACGAGCAGGGTATAGACAAACACACATAAAGCAAAGAAGAAGAAAAAATCAGAAAGATTTTTCCCAAAAATCCTTTCAGAAACCCTAAAATCGGAGAGAAGCGATTTTGAAAAAACTTTTGGGGAAAACACTTTAGATGGCAAGAAAAGCATAGATACAGTATAGATCTAACCAAATAATGGTGAAAGAACCTCGAATAGCTTAGGGTTTCGGAGAAACCCTGAAATGAGAAAGGCTTGGAAACAGGTCTGATCTTG
>NW_017678034.1:21691-24883 GCF_001879085.1 Nicotiana attenuata
TGCTCGAGGAGAGACTTACGTTGGAGAAACCTCCCAATGTTCAAGGACTTCGGGAGCACGCGTCGAGGTTTATCTCATCAGTAGGGGAGGAACACCTCGAATTGATCAGAAAAGACAGCGGATGGGGAGAAGGCGTGGTACTACAAGTACCTTCCTCTGAGGAGAGCATCATGACCTATGTCGAGGGGTTTTTGAGCGTGTATACGCATACTTTTACGTCGGGTTCCCCGCATCGGGTCGTGCTTGAGTTCTGTCGGAGATATCGGGTTATCTTGGCGCAGGCTCACCCATCCCTTTGGAAGATAGTGCAGACGATAAGATACTTTGCAGATAATGTCGGGCTCGAATTTACCCTCAGTCATCTCGTGAGGTTATATCGGCCGTTACGTTATCGGGGTTTGATTACTCTGCAGCGTCGATCCACCCGGTCTCCTGCTATTAACGGTGAAGAGGACGAGGATCGGGGATGGATGAGCCAGTTCGTTTGAGCTCGGACGATCGATATCATTCCTGGGGAGTTTTTGCCCTTTCCTGAGAAATGGAATTTCACACGTAAGTGTCGTACCTGTATTTTTATCACTTTGGCCGAATGGTCTCGTAAGTTGGCAGCTTGTTCGACCTGCGATAAGCGCAGGTGGCGAGACCTGTCCAAACGGAGATGGGAGGCAAAGCATCATGGTAGGTGTTTGGTGGCTTATTTCCCCAAAAATGGTACTTTTCTTTTTAGCGTACTAACTTGGCAGCCGCAGGTATTGGAGACTTTTTCGAGATGAGGTCGTGCCCTCTAGGGGAGGAGGATAGACTGCCGATCTCAGGGTCGAGGGTCGATGATAAACAAAAAAGGTCTCCGGGGTGTGAGGACACTCGCAGCGGGGCGAGTCCTTCTCAGCGATTCAAAAGAGGCGATTCGACCGATCATCCGGCTTCGAAGGCTTCCGTTTTCGAAAGAACATTCCCCGCTTTTACTGAGGATACTTCGAAGGGCGAGGAGCATGTGGTGCCTCCTTCTTTTCATACCAAAGGCGCTTCGGGGGACCCTAAGACATCGGACATTGGCTCGGCCTTTGGCGAGGCTCAGCTGCTCGACTTTATGGTAAGCTTTGGTAGCCAGCATAGGATTATTCCAGTTTCATATTCTTCCTTTCTCATTGAATTTTCCTTCGCAGGCCTTTGACAGGCTTAAGTCCGAGCTGCTTCGCTATGAGGCTAGGTTGAGGAAAATTTCGGATAGGGAGAAATCCCTTATGCTTCTTTGTACGAGAAAGGAAAGCGAGTTGGTATCCCCGCAATGTGAGGCGGATCGTAGCCGGAGCTGCGAGAGCTGCGAGAGCTGCCTTGAAAGACAAGTATCCTATAATTCATGCTGATGTACGCTCCTCCTTTCATTTTCAGAGATTAATGTTTCGATATTTCAGTTGGAGAGAAAAATAGAGGAGCTGGAACGACTTTGGGGGGAAGTTGGCCGGACCAAACGTGAGCTTAACGAGCTGCGATCTCATGTAGATGCCCAAGTTGCGGCCAAGGAGGGTGCTTTGGCTAAGGCTTCTGCCCTCGAGATGCATGTCCGGACTGCTTGTGCGAATGATTCTGTACAAGCGAATATGATTGCAAGGCTCGAGAGATTTCGAAGGCGAAGGCCGAGGTGGTGAACGCCCGGGCCGAGGCTGTAATGAGCGGCACTAGGGCAGGCCAGAATATGGTGGCCTATTTGAAGAGCGCTGCCACTGCTAGAGCTACGCTGAGGAGAAATCTTGGTCGTGCGAGCAGCAATAAAGAGTACACGAAGTGCAAATCTCGGAGGAAAACTCTCGAGGAAATTCATGCCAGGGGCTTTGATCTTTCGGAAGAGATCGAGCAAGCCAAGGTGGAGGAATATGATGCCAAGTTCCTTCTGTCCGATGCCGAAGATGGAGAGGATGGGGCCATCGGGCCATAGTCCCCAAGGGGGATGTTTATTTCCTTCTCTATCTCTGTGTATAGAACTTTCATAGTATGCTGTAAATGGAGCTTGTATTTTATTACATCTATGTATAAGGGGGAAACCTGGCGATTTGGTATCTTCTGGGTTTATGTTTGCCGATATTTTAGCCAGATCATTTGGCCTTTGAGCTGGTAAGAATCCTTAGATTCGTGATATGACCCTGGGTCTCATTAGGCCGGCCCGTAGGCTCTGACGCGTTTGGTCGATGCAACTTTTTTAGTTAACTATTTTGGGTTTATTCTCCGAGTTGGGTTTCGACTCGAGCTCCTTCGACCCTCAAGTTTTGTGTTTGCGCGGGCTGGCGACAATGGCTTCTACGCCTTGGGTCGAAGCGACCTTTTATGTGTGTGGCCTTGAGGCACGTTAGGCTGGCGACAATGGCTCTTATGCCTTGCCCTTAGGCATAGGTAGTTAACTATTTTGGTTTCAATCTCCGAGTCGGGTTCCGACTCGAGCTCATTTGACCCTCAAGTTTTCGGATTTGTGTGGGCTGGCGACAATGGCTCTTACGCCTTGGGCCGATGCGGCCTTTTATGCGGGCTGGTGACTATGCTCTTACGCTTTGGGTCGAAGCGACCTTTTATTGGCTTTATTTTTCCCTCGTTAAGGACTTTTTGAAATAAATTTTGCCTGACTCTTCGACGGTTCAATAAAACCTCGATTACGAGTCGTTATGTGGTGATGATCAAGCACCTCGGGAGGTTTGGCTCGGAGGCTGAGTATCTTCAAGCCTGTGATTTGGAGTTGACATGGTCGAAGCTCTTTTGCCTATGTCGAGGGTAGCCTGTTTAACCGGTTCTTTTCGATGTAGATTCGAAGTAATTGATGGCCTGTGATTTTGTAGCGACGGTCGGGCGTCCCCGAGTCGCGTTACTTTGGCTGGTACAGCCTTATGACCGTAGTCATTTGTGCTTGGACGGAGCCATTTTTGATCCCGAATGATGTAGTTTAGGCGTCTATATCGAGGCTATGCCTTTTAGGGGTCTTACAAGTTCGATATATAGCCTTAACTCTGAAATCGGGTTTATGCCTTTAGTAAGGTCTTATAAAAATTTTGTGCCTTTGAGGTCTTAAAGTTTTTAGATACTTGGTACAAGTATGGTTCATGTCTTGCTTGAGGTCTTACATATACGGTTGCTGCCTTATGTAGGTCTCACGAGACCGAGTCTGCCCGTTCGGGGTCTTATGGCCTCGGGATTTTTAATGAATGG
>NW_017678035.1:0-3484 GCF_001879085.1 Nicotiana attenuata
GACTTAAATTTCGGACCCATTAAACGGTCCAAATAAACCCCCTGGCCCAACAACCTCACCCAGCCCAAACGACCCAATTCCCTAACCCAGTCCAAAACCGACCCAACCTGTTTTAATCCCAGCCATTGATCAAATTGATCAATGCTCACAACATTTCCCTTTACTCTCCTTATATCCCCTCACCCAAACCCTAATCCCCATTATCTCTTCAGCAGCCGCCCTTAAGCAGTCCTCCCTTTCACAGAAACCCTAGCCGCCTTCTCAAACCTCTCAAAGTCCCTCTCAACCATGGATTCTTTCCATGATTTTCTTGCCTTTTGTGTGTTATCTCGCTATTTTCTACAAATCTATGGTATCACCTAGTACTTCCCTAAACATGGAAAGTATTATCTCTCAGAATTCTGCCATCCCACTTTAACCGCTTGAATCTGGATAGTATTTGGTCCATATATATCACGACCATGGCTATATGGGTTCGATTAGCCAAGATTTCCGGGTCAATCTTCGATTTCTGTCAACTAGGTTTTACCTATTTTTTCCCCAATCCGATTTTTTATTGGTTCTGTATGTTATTACTTCCTTATTTATGTTTGATTTTACAGTTTTCCTTGTTTACTTGTTCAATTTCTGCTACTATATAACCCCCCCCCCCCCCACCATTCCCCTCGAGGAGGAAGGGGAATTGCTATAATCTCACTAAAATTTGAAGCTTCGTTCTGTGGCTCCTTCATTATCTTGTTCTGTGTTTTGGGCCGGCTGAAAGCCAAGGCCACTAAGAGTCTACTGTTCGAACTTTCTCTTGGTGCGAGCATTGCCCGGGGTTCTTTTGAAGCTCTTTGGGAACTTTGACGCATTGAGGTTCTGGATTCTTGTGGATTTTTTGTTCTTTATTGTTGTTCGTTTAACTGGTAAGCCACTGGACCTTTTGCAGTTTCATCCTTATGTGTCTTTGATTCGCATGTGTTCTCATCTCTTTGATTGATGTTTTAATATGTCTCTAGGTTACCTTTATGCCTGACTCTGCCAACTTTACACTTGTTTAAGTCTTTTTAGCATTTAACTTTCTCCTAATGATGCTAGTCCTGAGATTGTCTAAGTCCAACCTAGATAATCTGACCCTCTTAAGTTCGTCTAACCAGTGTATTAGTCCCTAGGTGTTCCTGAACATGCTTACTTGCTTTGCCCTGAATCTCTGTAATAAATGCTTCATGTTGTGATGACCTGTGTTAGAACTTCCTTTGTTAACTATGACATGTTTCCCGGCTGCTTTGTCATTTAACATACCCTCATTAGTGTTTGGCTGAGATCTTAACAAGCTACTTCAACCTGTTTTCTTTATCATGTTTGAGCTATTTTGTTTCATGACATAACTGGGACCTTCTTAGTTAATTACTCTACTGTGACAATGCCAGAACACCTACATGTGCTATTTGACATGAGTTACTTTTCCACTCTGTTCTGAATCTCTATAGTGTTTGTCTTGCATATATAATGTGTTTTAATCTGTGATAAGAACTTTTCTATGATCTTATTTCTCTACTAATATGTCCCTCAGTATGTCTTTGGCTCACCTAATTCCCTGATTCCTTCAGTGACTACTTGATTTGTCATAATGTGTGCTCCCTATCATGTCTCTATGCAGTCCTGCTTCCTGATAAAAGTTAATATGTCTATCTTGTGACACTAAGATGTATACCTAGCATAATTTGGACCTCTTAGGTTTTCAACTTGTTTGGTATTGTGTATTTGAGTATGATAACTTCTGTCAATCTTGTAAACTTGTTTCTCCCCTAACTCTTTCAATATGTGGTTGTTATGTGTTACATTACTAAGTGTTGAAACCCTGTTGAACCTGCTTTTGAGTCTTGCTGAACCTTCCTCTAAGTCCTGTGACATGTTTGCTTAGTTGCTCTGTGTTCTCAACCTCTCCCCCTTAACCATTGTCCACTCTCTCTCATTTTTTGCCTATGCCATTCTGAACCTATCATTCTTGGCCGGCTGAAAGCTAAGGCCACCAAGGCACTTACTACTGACCTCCCTAGTGTGAGAACTGCTCGGGGGTCCATTTAATACCCTTGGAACTCTGACACACTGGGATTTGGGGTCCTTTAGTCATTCCCTCTACTGCTGAGACCTGCACTATTCCTGACACTCAACCTTTTCTTCCTATGGGCTACTGAATATGTAAACTGGTTGGTCAATCTATGGTTGTGTGACCTATTTTAAGTTCCTCTATGGATCATGGGTTGTGCTAATGAATATCGTTCCTGGGTATGCTGCGTGAGAGTTATTGAAGGCCCAAGCAGTGCTGGGTGTTTCCTTTTGGGCCTGCTATGGGATTACCGACATTATTTGTACAATACTTGTAATTATATTTATTATTGGGCCTGTAATAATGTTGTAATGAACAACTGGGTGTTAGTAAAAATAGGGAATGGGTAAATTCTTAATGTTTGCATAAAAAGGGTAGATAATATGCCTATAGGACACATTGATTCACTTGTTGTATGTGCCATTCGATCTATTTGTGCACTGTAAAAATCATGTCATTAGGGGAAGCACACACATGTGCACTGCCTATTAGCAAACATAAATTAAGACGCTGCAATTGTTCTTACTGCTATGTGTTGCTAGAAAACCTGCCTATAGGAATAAATGTCAATGGACTATCTTTTAATTCGCCTCAGCATATTCACTAGCAATCATGCCTATAGAATTTTGATCACTTTATTTTCTATGGTCTTGCACTGTTCGCTAGAAATCATGCCTATAACAATAAAATAGGCCCCAAGTCTTAACTATTTGAACCCTGCTTATGGGATATTGTCACGCGCCTAGAAAGCATGCCTATAGGGATCAAGCGTTTAAAGTCAAGCCCAATTGTCAATTGCTAGAAAACCTGCCCAGGGGATGTTTATTGACGACTTCACTACCTATTTACACAAATGATTAGATATCACATGTATAGGACTTGCAGCACTCTAATTTGCCTATACGTCAGAAATTATAGCATTGCCTATATAATACTGGAATCCATAATCACATAGAAATCATGCCTATAGGACTTAGCGGTTCCAACACGTCTTAATACCATACAATGCCTAACCAGAAATCTGTTTGCGTGCTTTTCCTGCTTATGTGTGGAGGTTACTTGAGCCCCCTTTATTGCGATTACGTGCAGTCCTATCTGTTTTTGATTATCGCCTAGTTTTATCATTTTGAGAAACTTAGTTGAGTCTAGAACTATCCAAAATAGAGGTCCAAACGCCTCCTGGGCCATAGGCATGGAACGAGTAGTGCACGCATAAGGCACGGTTTAGAATCAACTAGTGCGTTTTCGGTAATAACTTAAAGATAGTAATCGGGTAGCCGGAGATGATAGTCTGTGCCTGCTGAATAATACGAGTAACACCCCATATTGAGGGAGTTACGAAGTATTATTTATGTTGCACGGGGTGATCCATTAGGCTAAAAAAATTAGGAC
>NW_017678035.1:4402-6223 GCF_001879085.1 Nicotiana attenuata
TTTGTGTAGTTATAAAAGCTTCTCATTAAGGGTAAAATGGGTAAAATGAGGAGTTTAAAATTGAATTATTTCCAACTTTAGAAATGTGTCATTTATTTTGGAACGGACTAAAAAGGAAAGTACCTCATTTAATATGAAACAGAGGGAGTATTTTTCCTCAGTTGCCACGAATTGTGGTTCCCCTTTTTGCACATAAAGGAAGAAACCACTAATGAACCAAGGCCCATTGTGTAGAGCTCTAATCATATTTTCTTCTTTATTGAATTTCACTACGAAGTAGTCTGCTCCTAGGTCCATGAGAATAAAGTTTTCTGTAGGTCTCCATTGCTCTTGGATTTTCTTCTTGAGATAATGGTGTAGTATACGCTTACTGATAAGTGGGAATTTTGACTACTTATTAGCGCTTTCTAGCTTTCATTTTGGTCCAAAAATGCTTAATTGTATGTTCGAAAACTGACGAAACATGCTTAATTGTAGGAGTATTGGAAAATGAGCTACAAAGATGAAATCCAACTCAAGAAGGAGTGATTTGAACTGAAGAACAAAAATTAGGCAAAAAAGCTAATGTGCGGACCGCAGAATTCCTTCTGCTGCCGCAGAATGCAAAGGAAACTCAACAGAGCCCAAGAGCAATGTGCGGTGCAGCCGAAAAATCTACATCAGAGGTAATATTCAGAGAGTCGCCATTTCGAGCTTATAGAAAATGCGGACCGCACATTTATTGTGCGGCCGTAGAAGTCAGCCATGCGGCCGCAGTCAGATTTGTGCGGTCCGTAGAAGGACCCTATGTGGCCGCAATCTAGAATTGTGCAGCCGCAGACTCCAACTCCTGTCAAGATTCAAGCGAAGTGCGGACCGCACATGGAATTGTGCGGCCGCAGAACCTCCGAAAAGGCATTTTTGTCCGAAAATTCTAGCTTTGTATAAATAGACTTCTTTCGCGAAATTAGGTCATGTTTTGAATATCTGAACTCCTGTAGCCATTTTCCTTTACTGCTTTAGGCAACTTTAGCTTACTTTAGTGATTAAACAATAGATTTATGTCTTTTAATCTTTGAATATGAGTTTTATCATCTTTCTTCTATATTTCTTCATTACCCATTATGAGTAGCTAGACTTTTAACTAGGGGTGTAACCCAACCCTAGCGTCTAAACCTAATAGGTGTTTAATTTATGACTTGTTTATGGTTGGCTGTTGATTATTTAGCCTTGTTCTTGCTTTTTATTGTAGAATTAATGGTTGCAAACATTAGTTTATGCCTATTTGACTTGGTCTCTACTTGAGAAAGAGAGACTTAGTCTAGGAAAACTTTGCTAACAAGAATTTGGGATGAAATCAAGAGATTGATAGTCCCAATTAAAGGGCTGAACCCAGAGATAGTAAAATCCGACTTGAGCATTTTATCAACTGTTTTGTTCGATACCCACCCATTTGGACTTGAAAAAGGCAAATTGGGCAAAATCACTCTCTTACTGAGAGGTATTGAGTGGGTAATTGAGTATTGATAGCTATAATACACCCCGACCAACAAACAAGCTTTAAAGTGTAGTACCCGTTAGGAAAACACCTAGGTGAAGGTCATAGCCTAGGTCTTTTTACAATATTTGAAAACAACAACAAAAACACAATTTCTTTGTCTCAATCATTTGTATTGCAATCTTAGGCTAATTTAGACCTAGAAACAACCATATTTATGGAAGTGCAATCTAGATACTTCACGTGCTTAGCCCAAATATATACTACTAATTCCCATTCATATTTATCCCTGTGGATTCGATCCGGACTCCTAGTTGGGTGTTATTATTGCAATCGGCCGTTTC
>NW_017678035.1:10201-10826 GCF_001879085.1 Nicotiana attenuata
AAACTCACCAGTACACCACACGCAATGCTGAGAACCTGTCATACCTCGTAGAAACAGAACAAACGAATTTAACCCAAACGATCATACCTCCACATAACTTCGCTGCAATGCGCGGTTCTACCCAAACACTGGTCTGCATTATATACCTCGAGCCACCCTGCTCCAAATCTATAACCATTTGGAATTCAACATCAAGGACCCAGAGTGAATTACCATAACCACGGAGAAGCGAATGACGTATCACCACACAACCCGAAAGAACATAACCAATATGCAATCAATCATGCAACCCTCTAATATCCGTCTCACTCATTCTACTATAAAGCCCAAATGGAACCGCACCATATGTGCATATAACCAACAAACCATAACTCCCCGCAACACGGAAACATAACTCATAGATCACCCCAGAGCACTAACAAGCTCAAAAACAATCGATTCAGCACATCCCTTAACAATAGCAACTCAGAGTCAACCGAGCCGACTTTATGCATAACACACATCCATATTGGCCTATCAATGAACCCTTATCAAAGAGTCCCTGAAGATGCTCCTTTTCAACTCCTTTAACCCCGCCGGTGCCATACGATACGATGCCCGACACCAAACTCAATACCGAAACTCA
>NW_017678035.1:14508-16593 GCF_001879085.1 Nicotiana attenuata
ACATGCTGCGGCGCACAGCCCGATCCCATGATATCCTCACAACACAGGCCCTCGGCCTCACTCAGTCAGATCTCACTCAAGCCCCTCGGGCTGACAGTAAAACAAGTACTCAGCTCAAAATCATTTATGAAATCAAAAGGGGTGAATAAAATCGAGTTATGAAAACAGTAAGAACATAGCATGACTGAGTGTAAACATTAAACCAAAACAGTAAGGAAAAACAGTAGTAAAAACCCCTAAGGGTCCAAACAATCGGCACAAGGCCCAGACACGGCATTTAGCCCCAAACACAATAATACTTTCCAAAATATAACAATATCAAATAGTTTTCAAGTAAATACGTGATTTAACAGTCGTACGGGACGGACCAAGTCACAATCCCCAACGATGCACGACCCCACACCCTTCACCTAGCATGTGCATCACCTCAAAATAGCACAACGATGTGAAATCCGAGATTTCATACCCTCAAGACAATATTTACAATCATTACTTACCTCTATCTGGTCCAAACTCTAGCCCGTGATGCCTTTGCCTCTCGAATCAGCCTCCGGATGCTCCAAATCTATCCAAAACAGATTTATACCCTCAAAATATGCTAAGGGAACAATGCTCACTCGGAAATAACCAATTTACATCAAGAATCCCGAAATTGACCAAACCCGACCCCCGGGCCCACATCTCGGAATCTGATACAAATCACAAAACTAGAATCATTACACTCTTACGAGTTCATACATATCAAATAAATCAAAACCCGACCACAAACCACCCCTCAAATCCCTAGAATTAGGTCTCTAATTTCCAAGCCCTAACTTCCAATTTGCTACTGATTTTCCCATATAATTCAAGCTTACAACCTTAAAAATCATCATAAAAACGAGTTTAGGGACCAAGGACCTTACCTCTAAGAAGCCCTCTTGAATTCTCCCTTCAATTAACTCTCCAAAGCTTCTTCCCGTTTGAAATGTTATGAAAAACCACTCAAAATCGCGAAGGGTGAAATAAACATATTTTGACCCAGCAAAACCGCACCTGCAGCTAAATGGTCGCACCTGCGGTCCCAGGTGCGCACCTGCGAAATTCCCTTAAAACTCCAAGGCAGCATCTGCGCAAAGAAATCTGCACCTGCGCAATCGCAGGTGCGACCAAGACCTCGCTTCTGCGGTCCCAGCCTGCCCCTCTCCTGGCTGTTTCTGCGACTCCAAAATCTGCTTCTGCGAGTCCGCACCTGCGGTCCCCTAGCCGCAGGTGCGGTTATTACAGCAATAGAAAACTTCAGCTGCCAAACCCAACTCAAAATCACCCGTCAACCATCCGAGATCACCCCGAGGCCCCCAGGACCTTAACCAAAAGCACAAACAAGTCACATTCCACTATCCAAACTTACATCAATCTTCGAAACGCCTAATATAACATCGAATCAACCAAATAACATCGAATTCAAGCCTAAGGTTCCAAAAACTTCCGATTTCTGCTTTTCATCAAAAAGTCCATCAAACCTCGTCCGAATGACCTGAAATTTTGCACACACATCAGATATGACCCAATTTTGCCAATTCAATCCTAAATCTAATTCGGACCTCCAAAACACATTCCGATCACGCTCCTAAGTCCCAAATCACCTAGCAGAGCTAACCAGATCATAAATATTTCAATCCGAGATCATTTACTAACAAGTCAAAACTTGGTCAACCTTTCAAATTTTAAGCTTCAAACTGAGAACTGTTCTTCTAAATCCGTTCTGATTACCCTGAAAACCAAACCCAGCGATTTACATAAGTCATAATTCATCACACGGTGCTAGTCATGCCCGAGAACTGGCGAGCGAAGTGCAAAAGCTCAAAACGACCGGTCGGGTCCTTACAAAAACCTTCTTCCGTACCGGGTTGGTGCGAAGAATTCTCGAGATATATCTGTTCGATTACCGAAGAGATCCTCCCTACGGTTCGGATAGATCGCAACTGGGCCAATAAACCGTAGTGGTCCCCGACCGCGAGGAGGCCACTACCACCCATGTCGAGGGATACCTGAGTTATTACACTTACTCCCTTCACATTGGGACCGGCGGACCGTGGTCATCAT
>NW_017678035.1:18418-20546 GCF_001879085.1 Nicotiana attenuata
TATATATATATATATATATATATATATATATATATATATATATATTTGCGTATATAATGCCATCTGGTCATGGATCAATGTGCATGTATAAGTGAATGAAATGCATAAGATGTATGTTAATAAGATTACTCAGAATGTCGCAAGATCAATATGCCTTTTATTAATATCATGAAATAAACTTTATCAACTTACGTATTTTCTGAGACCCATGAACAGATGATAGAATAATAGGACACATGGGGAATCAAGAACGTAGGCACTTCTAGTACTTCTATGAATAAAGTAATTTATGAAAGTTGTGCATTTGCTCATTTTGTTTGTATTGTATGGATCGTGCCAAAAGGAAATAAGGGATAGCCTTAACATACCTGAACCGTCTCTTGATAACCCTTCTAACACACGCCAATCACGACGAAACATGTAACGGCGAGATCGAAATAGGGAAAAATCCATATGATATTCTTGAGAAAGATTGTACCGTGCTCTCTTAGAATTGCAAATCCCGTTGCTATTATGAGATAATTTCATATGAATTTCTTGCTGAAGCTTCATCCGTCACATAATAGTTGTAAGCATCTCCATCCTTGTGATTTAGAGAAGCCTTTTATATTAGTGGGTGTGGGCCCCACTTTTGGGGATTATCTTATCCAAACTTCCCCTAATCATGCAACCAAACTATAAAGACCAAAGAGTCATTGCATCTTAAGTCAACTGTTGCCACGTGGGGATAGGATCTTTATTAAACTTATCCACAAATTTTAATTATATGGTTAATCTCCCACTAAAATCCATAATTACCAAATTATCCACATAATTAAGAATTATCTCAAATTACTTACAATACTACTCACTTTTTTACACACTTAATACACCTTATTATCATGGTCATGTGGTACCTTGTATGGCACTAGTCCATAAATACCGAGTATTATAGCTTGGACCGTATTTTATCTCAAAATGTCAAACTTCGACGAAACTCATTTTCTTCGATTTGCTTACCCTCTCACCTTCACGAACTTATTTGAAATAGCATAATACTTATAACCTCAAAATAATCTCATTCCCGAGCTTATATCAATTTACTTATGGCGTACTTCCACGTACGAAAACATGGGGTGTAACACCTTGTTCACGGAATCGATGTTTGGTGAAGCTCAAACAACGAAGGAGCGGTCAAATGAAGGGGTCCATGGAGTGGACGATCCCCTCCAAAGCTTTTTTGATGGTGTGGACTCCACTGCCACAGAGGATGTCATCGGAGGGTGACTTAGAAGTATCGAGGAAAAGTCCGCCCTCGGGGGCAGGTGGATCTAATTCGAGCCCAAGACTGGTCAACCGGTTCCCTTCCCCGAGTGTCAATCTTGATCGGAAGCGGTCGATCATTATAAGGAAGCCCGGGTTCTTTCCGCACCCGTTAGGATAGCTATTTACCTCCGGTGGCTGGTGACCGAGGACGACCAGGCAAAAATGAATGAGGTGGATTCCCCATGCCTGTTCAACGAAGCACAACAAGCGCTGAACTGGGTAAGGTGTCACCGAACCTTTTCATTTTTCAAATCTGGTTATTGGTGATCCTAACATTTCTTCTCATATTTGCAGGCCTCGGTTCTTCACCACAAGACCTTCCTCCGGTATCGAGAAGAGCTGAGCCAACTCGAGGCAGAAGCTAGAGAGCTCACTGAGAAGATAGACAATGTACAAACTTCTTAGTGAGCAACGTGAAGGAGAGGCTAAGGGCCTTCAAGCTGAGCTGGACGCGGCTCAGAAAGAACATTCCAACCTAGTGGAACAGGTAAAAATCTTTGAAGTTAGGGATGATGAGCTAGACACGGTGACTAACAGTCAGAACCTACAGGTCCAGCAGAAGATTGATCGAATCGACCCGCTCCGGGCCGAGATGGATATAATCAAGGTCAAGGCCGAAGAGTGGAAAGGTAAAATGAACCGCCTGGCCTCGGAAAAGGAAATAGTCCAGGAGCAATTGGCCTCGACGGAGGCTCAACTTTGAGCGATGAAGGAGGAGGCTGAGGCACGGTCCCAGAAAATTGAGGAGCTCAAGTCTCAACTGAGCTCGGTTGTCGCCGATCGGGAGGCCCTTGCCAAGGAGCTCAAAGCGGCTTAGTCGGTG
>NW_017678035.1:23691-24871 GCF_001879085.1 Nicotiana attenuata
TCCCGAGAGTTCGGGTTTATGCATTATGTTCCTCAATGGGTAAGTAGTTACAACACATATACGGTGGCACTGAAAGTATGGTTTTAGCTTCCTAGAGGCGCTTAGCAAAGCGAGCACCAATTTTTCTAGGTGAGGATACCTAGTTTCGGCCTCGCCTAGAGTTCTGCTAATATAATAGATGGGAAATTACATACCTTCTTCTTCCCAGACCAGGACTCCACTTACCGCCAACTCGGATACTGCCATGTATAGGTACATCTATTCGTCTCCTTCGGAGTGTGAAGCAAAGGTGGGCTTGAGAGGTACTGTTTGAGTTCCTCTAAGGCTTGTTAGCATTCCGGAGTCCACGAGAAATTAGTCTTCTTCTTCAACTGTGAGAAGAACCGATGTCTCTTGTCGGAAGATCTCGAGATGAATCGACCCAAGGTGGCTATGTGACCGGTTAACCTTTGAACAACTTTGACGTTGTCCATAATAATGATGTCTTCAATTTCCTTGATCTTATCGGGGTTAATCTATATTCCCCGGTTGGATACCATGAATCCGAGAAATTTCCCGGACCCGACTCCGAACACGTATTACTCTGAATTCAGCTTCATGTTGTACTTCTTCAATATGCTAAAGGTTTCCTGCAAATATTTTAAATGGTCCTCTGCTCGCAGGAACGTAACTAACATGTCGTCAATGTAGGCCTCCATTGATTTTCCTATTTGTTCTTTGAACATCCGATTTACTAGGCGTTGGTAAGTGGCATCGGCATTGTTTAGTCCGAAGGGCATTATGTTATAGCAGTAGGTACCATACTTAGTAATAAAGGACGTCTTTTCATAGTCACTCGGGTCCGTCCAAATTTGGTTGTACCCGGAATAGGCGTCGAGAAAACTGAGGATCTCGTGGCCGGCCGTCACATCGATCATGCGATCGATGTTGGCAAAGGGAAAGAGTCCTTGGCACCTGCCTTATTCAAATCTTTGTAGTATACACATTCTTAATTTATTCCCTTTTTAGGGACTACCACTACGTTAGCTAACCAATCCGGGTATTTAACCTCCCAAATCGACCCTATTTTAAGGAGTTTAGATACCTTGTCTTTGATGAATGCATGTTTGACTTCGAACTAAGGTCTCCTTTTCTGCTTGACTGGATGAAACTCCGGGTCTAGGCTCAGCTTGTGAGTGGT
>NW_017678036.1:0-997 GCF_001879085.1 Nicotiana attenuata
TTATGCTGGCATCAACTAGGGAGTGGGACCCTATGTTGGAACGTGATCGGGTTATGCTGGCATCAACTAGGGTTTGCGACCCTATGCTGGAAATTCATCAGGTGATGCTGGCATCAACTAGGGAGTGAGACCCTATGCTAGAAAGTCATGGTTATGCTGGCATCAACTAGGGAGTGAGAGCCTATGTTGGAAAGTCATCAGGATTAACTAGGGAGTGCGACGCTATGTTAAAAAGTCATCAGGTTATGCTGGCATCAACTAGGGAGTAAGACCCTATGTTGAAAAGTCATCAGGTTATGCTGGCATCAACTAGTGAGTGGGACTCTATGTTGGAAAGTAATCAGGTTATACAGGCATCAACTAGGGTTTGGGACCCTATGCTAGAAATTCATCAAGTTATGCTGGCATCAACTAGGGAGTGGGCTCTATGCTAGAACGTCATCAGGTTATACTGGCATCATCTAGGGAGTGAGAGCCTTTGTTGGAAAGTCATCAGGATATGCTGGCATCAACTAGGGAGTGCGGCCCTATGTTGAAAAGTCATTAGGTGATGCTGGCATCAACTAGGGAGTGGGACCCTATGTTGGAAAGTCATTAGGTTATACTGGCATCAACTAGGGTTTGGGACCCTATGCTAGAAATTCATCAAGTTATGCTGGCATCAACTAGGGAGTGGGCTCTATGCTAGAACGTCATCAGGTTATGTTGGCATCAACTAGGGAGTGGGACCCTATGCTATAAAGTCATCAGGTTATGCTGGCATCAACAAGGGAGTGAGAGCCTATGTTGGAAAGTCATCAGGATATGCTAGCATCAACTAGGGAGTGCGGCTCTATGTTGAAAAGTCATCAGGTTATGCTGGCATCAACTAGGGAGTGGGACCCTATGTTGAAAAGTCATCAAGTTATGCTAGCATAAACAAGGGATTGGGACCCTATGTTTAGAAGTCATCAGGTTATGTTGGCATCAACTAGGGAGTGACATAAACTAGGGAGTC
>NW_017678036.1:4872-5902 GCF_001879085.1 Nicotiana attenuata
TCATCAGGTTATGCTGGCATCAACTAGGGAGTGGGATCCTATGTTGGAAAGTCATCAGGTTATGCTGGCATCCACTAGGGTATGGGATCCTATGTTGGAAAGACATCAGGTTATGCTGGCATCAACTAGGGAGTGGGACTCTATGTTGGAAAGTCATCAAGTTATGCTTGCATTAACTAGGGAGTGGTGACCCTAGGTTGGAAAATTATTAGGTTACGCTAGCATCAACTAGAGAGTGGGAACCTGTGCTGGAAAGTTATTCGGTTATGCTGACATCAACTAGGGAGTGAGAGCCTTTGTTGGAAAGTTATCAGGATATGCTGGCATCAACTAGGGAGTGGGACCCTATGTTGAAAAGTCATCAGGTTATGCTGGCTTCAACTAGTGTATGGGACCCTATGTTGGAAAGTCATCAGGTTATGCTTGTATTAACTAGGAAGTAGTGACCTTAGGTTGGAATATTATTAAGTTATGCAAGCATCAATTAGGGAGTGGGAACCTATGTTAGAAATTCATCAGGTTATGTAGGCATCAACTAGGGAGTGCGGCCCTATGTTGAAAAGTCATCAGGTTATGCTGGCATCAACTAGGGAGTGGGACCCTATGTTAAAACATAAACAGGTTATGCTGGCATCAACTAGTGTTTGGGACTCTATGATTGAAATTCATCAAGTTATGCTGGCATCAACTAGGGAGTCGGACCCTATGCTGGAAATTCATCAGGTTGTGCTGGCATCAACTAGGGAGAGAGAGCCTATGTTGGAAAGTCATTAGGATATGCTAGCATGAACTACGGAGTGCGGCCCTAAGTTTAAAAGTCATCAGGTTATGCTGGCATCAACTAGGGAGAGGGACCCTATGTTGAAAAAGCATCAGGTTATGCTAGCATCAACTAGGGAGTGGGACCCTATGCTTAAAAGTCATCAGGTTATGCTGGCATCAACTAGGGAGTCGGACCCTATGCTGGAAATTCATCAGGTTATGCTGGCATCAACTAGGGTGTGGAACCCTATGTTGGAAAGTCATCAGG
>NW_017678036.1:10394-11479 GCF_001879085.1 Nicotiana attenuata
AGAGAGTGGACCCTATGTCGAAAATTCATCAGGTTATGCTGGCATCAACTAGGGAGTGGGACCCTATGTTGGAAAGTCATCAGGTTATGCTGGCATCCACTAGGGTATGGGATCCTATGTTGGAAAGACATCAGGTTATGCTGGCATCAACTAGGGAGTGGGACTCTATGTTGGAAAGTCATCAAGTTATGCTTGCATTAACTAGCGAGTGGTGACCCTAGGTTGGAAAATTATTAGGTTACGCTAGCATCAACTAGAGAGTGGGAACCTGTGCTGGAAAGTTATTCGGTTATGCTGACATCAACTAGGGAGTGAGAGCCTTTGTTGGAAAGTTATCAGGATATGCTGGCATCAACTAGGGAGTGGGACCCTATGTTGAAAAGTCATCAGGTTATGCTGGCATCAACTAGTGTATGGGACCCTATGTTGGAAAGTCATCAGGTTATGCTTGTATTAACTAGGAAGTAGTGACCTTAGGTTGGAATATTATTAAGTTATGCAAGCATCAATTAGGGAGTGGGAACCTATGTTAGAAATTCATCAGGTTATGTAGGCATCAACTAGGGAGTGCGGCCCTATGTTGAAAAGTCATCAGGTTATGCTGGCATCAACTAGGGAGTGGGACCCTATGTTAAAACATAAACAGGTTATGCTGGCATCAACTAGTGTTTGGGACTCTATGATTGAAATTCATCAAGTTATGCTGGCATCAACTAGGGAGTCGGACCCTATGCTGGAAATTCATCAGGTTGTGCTGGCATCAACTAGGGAGAGAGAGCCTATGTTGGAAAGTCATTAGGATATGCTAGCATGAACTACGGAGTGCGGCCCTAAGTTTAAAAGTCATCAGGTTATGCTGGCATCAACTAGGGAGAGGGACCCTATGTTGAAAAAGCATCAGGTTATGCTAGCATCAACTAGGGAGTGGGACCCTATGCTTAAAAGTCATCAGGTTATGCTGGCATCAACTAGGGAGTCGGACCCTATGCTGGAAATTCATCAGGTTATGCTGGCATCAACTAGGGTGTGGAACCCTATGTTGGAAAGTCATCAGGTTATGCTGGCATCAACTAGAGAGAGGGACT
>NW_017678036.1:13560-14931 GCF_001879085.1 Nicotiana attenuata
GGATAAGCTAGCATCAAATAGGGAGTGTGGCCCTATGTTTAAAAATCATCAGGTTATGCTGGCATCAACTAGGGAGTGGGACCCTATGTTGAAAAAGCATCATGGTAATGCTAGCATCAACTAGGGAGTGGGACCCTATGTTGAAAAGTCATCAGGTTATGCTGGGATCAACTAGTGTATGGGACTATGATGGAAAGTCATCAGGTTATGCTAGCATCTACTAGGGAATGGGACTCTATGTTGGAAAGTCATCAGGTTATGCGTGTATTAACTAGGGAGTGGTGACCTTAGGTTGGAATATTATTAGGTTATGCTAGCATCAATTATGGAGTGGGAACCTATGTTGGAAGGTCATCAGGTTATGTAGGCATCAACTAGGGAGTGCGGCCCTATGTTGAAAAGTCATCAGGTTATGCTGGCATCAACTAGGGAGTGGGACCCTATGTTAAAACGTAATCAAGTTATGTTGGCATCAATAAGGGAGTGGGACCCTATGTTGGAAAGTGATCAGGTTATGCTGGCATCAACTAGTGTTTGGGACTCTATGATTGAAATTCATCAAGTTACGCTGGCATCAAATAGGGAGTGGGACCCTATGCTAGAAAGTCATCAGGTTGTTCTGGCATCAACTAGGGAGAGAGAGCCTATGTTGGAAAGTCATCAGGATAAGCTAGCATCAACTAGGGAGTGCGGCCCTATGTTTAAAAATCATCAGGTTATGCTGGCATCAACTAGGGAGTGGGACCCTATGTTTAAAAGTCATCAGGTTATGCTGGAATCAACTAGGGAGTGACATCAACTAGGGAATCGGACCCTATGCTGGAAATTCATCAGGTTATGCTGGTATCAACTAGGGTGCGGAACCCTATGTTGGAAAGTCATCAAGTTATGCTGGCATTAACTAGAGAGAGGTACTCTATGTTGGAAAGTCATCAGGTTATGCTTGCATTAACTAGGGAGTGGTAACCCTAGGTTGGAAAGTCATCAGGTTATGCTGGCATCAACTAGGGAGTTGGAACCTATGCTGGAAAGTCATCAGGTTATGCTGACATCAACTAGAGAGTGGGACCCTATGTTGGAAAGTCATTAGGTTATGATGGCATCAACTAGTGTATGGGACCCTATGCTGGAAAGTCATCAGGTTATGTTGGCATCAACTAGGGAGTGGGACCCTATGTTGAAAAGTCATCGGGTTATGCTGGCATCAACTAGGGAGTGGGACCATATGTTGGAACGTCATCAGGTTATGCTGGCATCAACTAGGGTTTGGGACCCTATGCTGGAAATTCATCAGGTTATGCTGGCATCAACTAGGGAGTGGGACCTTATGCTAGAAAGTCATCAGGTTATGCTGGCATCAACTAGGGAGTG
>NW_017678036.1:17797-19432 GCF_001879085.1 Nicotiana attenuata
AAAAGTCATCAGGTTATGCTGGCATCAACTAGGGAGTGTGACCCTATGTTAAAAAGTCATCAGGTTATGCTAGCATCAACTAGGGAGTGAGACCCTATGTTGAAAAGTCATCAGGTTATGCTGGGAACAACTAGTGTGTGGGACCCTATGTTGGAAAGTCATCAGGTTATGCTAGCATCTACTAGGGAGTGGGACTCTATGTTGGAAAGTCTTCAGGTTATGCTTATTAACTAGGGAGTGGTGTCCTTAGGTTGGAATATTATTAGGTTATGCTAGCATCAATTATGGAGTGGGAACCTATGTTGGAAAGTCATCAGGTTATGTAGGCATCAACTAGGGAGTGCGGCCCTATGTTGAAAAGTCATCAGGTTATGCTGGCATCAACTACGGAGTGGGACCCTATGTTAAAACGTAATCAGGTTATGCTGGCATCAATAAGGGAGTGGGACCCTATGTTTGAAAGTGATCAGGTTATGCTGGCATCAACTAGTGTTTGGGACTCTATGATTGAAATTCATCAAGTTACGCTGGCATCAACTAGGGAGTGGGACCCTATGCTAGAAAGTCATCAGGTTGTGCTTGCATCAACAAGGGAGAGAGAGCCTATGTTGGAAAGTCATCAGGATAAGCTAGCATCAAATAGGGAGTGTGGCCCTATGTTTAAAAATCATCAGGTTATGCTGGCATCAACTAGGGAGTGGGACCCTATGTTGAAAAAGCATCATGGTAATGCTAGCATCAACTAGGGAGTGGGACCCTATGTTGAAAAGTCATCAGGTTATGCTGGGATCAACTAGTGTATGGGACTATGATGGAAAGTCATCAGGTTATGCTAGCATCTACTAGGGAATGGGACTCTATGTTGGAAAGTCATCAGGTTATGCGTGTATTAACTAGGGAGTGGTGACCTTAGGTTGGAATATTATTAGGTTATGCTAGCATCAATTATGGAGTGGGAACCTATGTTGGAAGGTCATCAGGTTATGTAGGCATCAACTAGGGAGTGCGGCCCTATGTTGAAAAGTCATCAGGTTATGCTGGCATCAACTACGGAGTGGGACCCTATGTTAAAACGTAATCAGGTTATGCTGGCATCAATAAGGGAGTGGGACCCTATGTTTGAAAGTGATCAGGTTATGCTGGCATCAACTAGTGTTTGGGACTCTATGATTGAAATTCATCAAGTTACGCTGGCATCAACTAGGGAGTGGGACCCTATGCTAGAAAGTCATCAGGTTGTGCTTGCATCAACAAGGGAGAGAGAGCCTATGTTGGAAAGTCATCAGGATAAGCTAGCATCAAATAGGGAGTGCGGCCCTATGTTTAAAAATCATCAGGTTATGCTGGCATCAACTAGGGAGTGGGACCCTATGTTTAAAAGTCATCAGGTTATGCTGGAATCAACTAGGGAGTGACATCAACTAGGGAATCGGACCCTATGCTGGAAATTCATCAGGTTATGCTGGTATCAACTAGGGTGCGGAACCCTATGTTGGAAAGTCATCAAGTTATGCTGGCATTAACTAGAGAGAGGTACTCTATGTTGGAAAGTCATCAGGTTATGCTTGCATTAACTAGGGAGTGGTAACCCTAGGTTGGAAAGTCATCAGGTTATGCTGGCATCAACTAGGGAGT
>NW_017678036.1:23967-24864 GCF_001879085.1 Nicotiana attenuata
GTCATAGGTATGCTGCATCAACTAGGATTTGGGACCCTATGTTGGAAATTCATCAGGTTATGCTGGCATCAACTAGGGAGTGGGAAGCTATGTTGGAAAGTCATCAAGTTATGCCTGCATTAACTAGGGAGTGATGAGCCTAGGTTGAAAATTATTAGGTTATGTTAGCATCGACTAGGGAGTGGGAACCTTTGCTGGAAAGTCATCAGGTTATGCAGGCATCAACTAGGGAGTGAGAGCCTGTGTTGGAAAGTCATCAGTATATGCTGGCATCAACTAGGGAGTGCGGCCCTATGTTGAAAAGTCATCAGGTTATGATGGCATCAACTATGGAGTGGGACCCTATGTTAGAAAGTGATCAGGTTATGGTGGCATCAACTAGGGTTTGGGACCTAGGGAGTGGGACCCTATGCTAGAAAGTCATCAAGTTATGCTGGCATAAACTAGGGAGTGAGAGCCTATGCTGGAAAGTCATCAGGATATGCTGCCATCAACTAGGGAGTGCGGCCCTATGTTGAAAAGTCATCAGGTTATGCTGACATCAACTAGGGAGTAAGACACTATGTTGAAAAGTCATCAGGACTAGGGAGTGGGACCCTACGTTGGAAAGTGATCAGGTAATACTGGCATCAACTAGGGTTTGGGACCCTATGCTGGAAATTCATCAAGTTATGCTGGCATCAACTAGGGAGTGGGTCCCTATGCTTGAACGCCATCAGGTTATGCTGGCATCAACTAGGGAGTGAGAGCCTATGTTGGAAAGTCATCAGGATATGCTGGCATCAACTAGGGAGTGCGGCCCTATGTTGAAAAGTCATTAGGTTATGCTGGCATCAACTAGGGAGTGGGACCCTATGTTGGAAAGTCATTAGGTTATGCTGGCATCAACTAGGGTTT
>NW_017678037.1:0-24849 GCF_001879085.1 Nicotiana attenuata
TACTTTCCTTTCTAGACATATCACATACTGCTATCATATTCTTCTAAGGGAATGAGAATGAAGCAAATTCAATGGGACGGGTTTTCACTTCTTGTGCCCACAATCATACATCAATTTGATCATAGCGAGACATAGAAATTTTACCATTTCGCATGGTTATAATTTCTCACAAACTCTATTAGAGATATAATCAAAATTTATTGTCTTTGCTTGTATTTAAAATCAAATTACACAATTCCAAGAATTTAAAATAGAAAAATAAGGTAAAATACTTATCTTAAATCTAGAATTTATTCCTGAAAGAAGTTCATGGATCAATTGACAATCATTATGTTCAATATTAGGTAGAAGTTGAGCATCATGCACGTATCCCAAAGCCTAGCGACCAAAGCAGATGCCTCTACTCAATTGGTTAGAGTCTCATGGTAATAGCGTATTATGAAACAATAAAAGAAGAAGAAGAGTATTGCGGAGAAAAGTAGGGAGAGATAATTCTTATTGATTTGAGATGAATTACAATAGAATAGAACCCCTCTATTTATAAGAAAAAAGTGACTTAGCCACAAAGTAACAAACCCTAAAATCTCTCTAAAATATAGACATTCACTTTAAATACAATTCTATTTATATCAGGTTTAATTTAATTGAGGGATATACCACTATTTAGAATCCTCCAGAAACTACTCAAACAAAAATTTACAAGTTCTCAATTTTAATGACGATAAGCAGGCCAGTGAAGATTAGAAACAGTCGTTTAAAATCTTTATATTTTAAATTTTGAAGGCACCTAAGCAAACCAACATAGAAGGTAGGAAACTTCATCTTTGGTTAGTGATTGTTTTGATGTATATCTAAATTAAATTTCTTTCTTACTCATTCCGGGCTTGTATTCGTTTTTCCATCTTGGCGTCACAATTGTCGGTTTAACTTTGATTGATGTTTGACTCTATTAAATTCCTTTTTTTCATCCAGTGACCTATATTAGTTTTTACGTCTTTGCGTCACCATAATTGGAGATCGGTAGCATCATTTTGTTTTGCCAGAGTAAGGAACAAAGAGCCGAGTCCGGAACCTAAATATTGTGTTTTTTAACTCAAAATACATTAATAAGTGTAAAAAATAAGTTACCTTTCTATGTATAGCGTCTAAATTCAAGACGCTATACCTTAATGGTAACTTTTGCCGTTAAGGTATAGCATCTTGAATTTAGACGCTATATGCCTGACGATTTGACTGCCACATATAGCGTCTTCATTTCATACGCTATACATATAGCGTATGAAATGAAGACGCTATACCCTGATTATGGACCCACCAATAATTTAACTGACATAATAATAATTTAAATGAGTATAACGTCTATTTAAAGAACGCTATACGTCAAAAAATTTCCATATCCCGAGCTAGCCATTTCCTATATAAAGTGGTTAGGATCTTAGGAAAATTTGTTCACAAAAAATTCCAACTCCCATTCAATATTTTCTTGTTGTTAAATTCTTAAGCATTTTTTCCGTAATGTCTGAAGAGCGTAGAATAAGAGTTTCATTATATTGGGGGGGTGAGGTTGTGATGGAGAATAACTCTGTGAGGTATAGTTTATCTCCACAGGGTCATGCTAAATTACCACTTACAATGGAGTACGATAAATTGATATCGTTGTTATGCAAAAAAATGGGTGCGAGGAAACGTTCAGTGATACTTAAAGTAACCAGAAGATATCCGTATTTCGTCACCCCGCAAGGGGCTGCTTTTTACTCGGAGTTAAACATCTACGATGATGAAACTTTGAGGGATTTTCTGAGGACTCCGGATGAATACCGGGAATATCTTGTAATCAAAATATTGGATATGTACGTCAAGGTCGAAGACGTTCCAAACAATGAGGTTGCCGGACAGGTTTCGAATAACCCCCAGTCATCGGATGGTTATTCTGGAGGAGTTTTTGCCGGACAGGTTCCGGATGAATGAGTTTTCCTTGATTTAAACTTATGCCCACCTGCTTTACATAATTCACAAGACGAGTGGTAAGCTTCAATTTTCCTTTGTGTTTACGATGTACATTTTTGTTGTATTGAATTTTAATTAACGCTCATATATTTAACAGGGGGTACAGGCTGGATATGAATTTTATAAATTATGAACCCAAGCATAGTTTTGGTGTGTTGGATCATGGTGGTCCATCCGGGAGCCATCACCGAAATGAAAATGTCCATCATGGAATTTCATCACATTACGACTTGTAAGTGAAGTGATACAATTATATGAAAAGTATTTATTAAATTCAGTATCTTATTATTTTTTTGATTGTGCAGTGAAAACGAGCAAGTTGAACCAAATGTACTCACTCAATTGCCCGAAGACGACGTATTAAATCGGGAACTGGCAGATGCACAGAGTGAGGAAGAGAACAGTGATTACAACAACTATGCTGATGAATCTGGAGACGAGACACCTTTTCCTCGTGAGGATGGTGATGAGGAGGATGAGAAGGAAGGACCTGATTTGACGAGAGAGTATGCTCCACCCCCCCCCCCTAGACGAAGAGTGTACGAGTCCCAAGTGCCGTTTCATTCAAGGGAGATTCCTTACCTTGATAACTTGCCAAGCATGCCGGATGTGGAAGCTCTCACAAGGGATTTTGATGAAATTCGGACAGCAATGTGGGATGAGACCAACGGTGCTGGCAAAGGGCATGCTTTTTCCTGATAAAGCGCGCCTAAGCAGGGCTTGTAAAATGCACAACGTAAAAGAGTGTCGTGAGATGACGGTATGGGAGTCAAGTCCGGTTGTATACAAGGTTGTTTGTCGCAGGTGGTTTTGGCCATGTCATTGGATGTTGCGTGCGAGCAAGAAGAAGACAGGTCTGTGGAAAGTGGGTAAATACATTCCCACCCACACATGCAAAATGGACACATTCAACGGGAATCACTTCAACTTGGATATTGACTTGATTTCTCTTGTTCTTATTCCACACATCAAAGCGTCCATAAGGTATAAAATCAAAGAGTGCATTACAGCAGTCCACCAGGAACATGGCCATACCATTACTAAAAGAAAGGCATATCTCGGACGCAAACGAGCGTTTGAAATAGTCTATGGTAACTAGGATAAGTCATTTGCAGAGCTGCCTAGGTACATGGCTGCACTACAACAGTTTAACCCTCGGACGGTTTGGTTAATGGAAGCTTGAGCGGAGTCTGGGTAAACCAGAATATATAATCAATTACGTGTTCTAGGCGTTTAAACCAGCAATTGATGGTTTTTCGCATTGTCGGCCCGTAATATCCATAGACGGCACTCATGTCTATGGGAAGTACGATATCAAGCTGTTGATAGCCGTGGCAGTAGATGCTAATGGACAGATATTTCCTCTAGCTTTTGCTATTTGTGCTAATGAAAGCCAAGAGACTTAGACATTGTTTCCGAACCACTTGAAAGAGCACGTTGTCAAACAGCGTTTCGGTATCTGTCTAATATCTGATCGGCACGGTGGTATCTTAAGTTCTGTGGAGAACTTGCCTGCATGGCAAGAACCTTATGCCTACCATCGTTACTGTGTTAGGAACTTTAAAGCCAATTTCCAGAAGGCATATCCCAACAAGGATCTGCATGATTTGATGTGGATGGCAGCAACAGACCACCAACAGCATAAATTTCGGACGCACATGGAATATATCAGGCAAGAAGACGAGGCAGCCTATCATTAGTTAATGCGATATGACCCTAAAAAGTGGACTTTGCATGCGGATGGTGGCGATGGGGAACTCTAACTATAAATGTGTCAACGTCTTTCAACGGGTTATTAAAGTCGGCAAGAGGATTGCCTGTCACAGCCATGGTGCGGATGTTGTTCAAGCAGATGGCAGAGAGGTTTGTTGAAAGGTCTGCAGCTGCAATGTCATTGATCGAAAGGGGTGTCGAATTTGTGCAGTGCCGATGAAGAGATTTGAGAAATACAGACGGCGAGCACATTGGCATTCATTTTTGCAGTATGATAACGAAAGAAATGTTTTTGAAGTTCACACCGCTATCCATGAAAATCGGGGGAATAATGTACATACTGTAAATGAATCTAGAAGGTTATGCTCTTGTGGGAAATGGTCCATCTACCACATGCCTTGCTCATATGCCATCAAGTGCTTTCAAAAAGTTGGTTTAGGTGCAACCAACTATGTTGATCAACAATATAGTTTTGCGAAGTACCTAAACACATATAGTGGGCAGTTGCAGCCAGTGGGTGCTGAGCATTATTGGCCGCCTGAACCATTTAAAATGGTGTGTAACAAGTCCTACTTGCGTCGAATATAGGTGAAGAAGAGAACACGTATACGGAACCAAATGAATGTTAGTGATACCGTTTATGCGCGTAGATGTGGTATATGCTCGCAAACAGGACACGACCGTCGAAAATATCCTTTGGCTAGTTTGGGTGGCAATAGTACTCAAGCTCTTGGTGGTCCTTCATCTATTATGCCTAACTATCACTGAGTTTATGTTGTAATAGGATGTTGTTTTGTTTATGTTGCAAGTTTTAAAAAATAAAATTATGTTTCTTAATTATGAGTTGTACTTTTCCATTTCAGTATCGGAAGAACTGGAAACAACATTGAAATTTCATAAATCTGATTAATTTATGACTGTGTGTTGTCTTGTCGAACTGAAAAAGCTGCCCAACTGACCTAAAGCTGTTTCGTACCCGTCAGAACATTTAACACGCAAAGCATAGCGTGGTCAAATATTACGTTATGTCTATATATAGCGCGGTTAAATACTACGTTATGACTGTGTGTTGTCTTGTCAAACTGAAAAGGCTGCCCAACTGACATAAAGTTGTTTCATACCCATCGGAACCTTTAACACACAACGCATAGCGTGGTCAAATGCTACGTTATGTGTGTATATAGCGCGGTTAAATAGTACGTTATGTGTATTCTCTTGCCTATAAATAACGAGCTCATTCTACTTATTTTCTGTGCTCAACTACTAACTAATAGCAAATCTTTCAAGAAAAGCAAGTTTTTTTAACACAAAAATGTCTCAACCTCTTTATGTACCAAGGTGCAAGTGCGAAAAAAAATGCCAGATGCAAAGTTTTTGGGATAATGGTGAAGCTAGACGCCGCTTCTGGGAATGTATGAACAAGTTTTATAAGGTTCTTGGCGAACTTGTTTATGATTTTGAGGTATGAATTGATGAACCATGTCATCAGGAGTACTACAAAGAGTTGTTGAACGATCTTAATGATTTGTGTTTAAAACAGTGGGAACGTGAAAAAGAACTTAAAAAAGAGGTTGCGGAGTTGAAAGTGAAACTTAAAGAGGTAGAAGAAGAAAAAAATAAGCTGGAAGAACAATTTAAGTGGTTGGAGCAGAGAATAAGGGGCGGCAGAGACTAAATGTATGTGTTTAGTGTATCACTTTATCTTTATGTTTCCTGTGTCGTGTATTTTTATTAGTTATACTGAATTTTAATTATGTTAAGTCGCTATGTTTGTATTCGTGTTGTAGTATTAAACTAAAGTAGTTGTAATGAACTTTATTTTCATTCATTGTAATGGAATTTAATTTTTTGCGACTTGTGTTTGTGTTGTAGTACGAAACTAGCTAATTAACGGAGAAATAAAAAGTAATGCACATATTATATAAGAGTTGTTGTTAATGTATATACAAAAATATTATTTACATCAATTACAAAAAAAAGAATAAAATCAATGTGTCCCGCATCCAGTGTGCTTCAACGCAGCCGCTGGCCTGAGGCGCATCGCATCCCGCCTGGGTACGCTATCGGGATCGTCATCATCAAGTCGCCTCCTTATACCCGGATGCGTCGCTGCATGATCATCAGTGGTGCTGACAGGATCGGTAGAAGGGGCCGTCAGTCCAGTAGAAACCTACATAAGAATAGAAAGCTCAGTATAGCAAAGTATATAATAAGTCAAAATAATGTAAATTGTCTTACCACCATCTCGTCGGGCTCCTGAATGTAATCATCCATCGCAGTCATGTCAGTATCGCGTTCAGCCTTAAAAAGGAAATTAATAAAGTTATGGAAAATAAATACAAATTCTAATTCAATACTAAGAAAACCATACCTGTGCCTGTGATGATGAACCATAACTCAGCCGGCACCCACTATGTAAATCTCGTGTCGGCCGCTCCTCAGCAACAGTAGACGGGCCTGGAAAGTATGTATCCCAATCCACTCTAGAAAGGTGAAAAGTGTGCGTCTCCGGTCGCTACCGCTCAATCAACGCCGTGATCAAAGCCCAGTCAACCTGTATCCGATCGATCTCAATAATCCTATAGAATCCCATATCCTGGAGGCGATGGACTACACGCTCGTGGAGATCTCTGGGCCTCAGAAAATCCCACAGGTCGTCCACTCTCCTAGCGCGGAGAGTCTGGGACAGTAACTCTCCCTCCCATATATGTGCGGACCTATGATCGCCCTGAAGCACTAATAGCTCACGAGAGTAAGGGCCGGGATGTATAGGCGGCTTGTCCATGTCGTCAACTGTAAATTAAACAACATTAATTGTATGTTTATTATTTAATTGTACAAAATATATATACCTATTGGGTTCCAGGCTCGATATTTGAGGCCCAGTAGCACCAAAATATCATGAATATTTATGTGTGTCAAATTCAATATTTTGATAATTTTGTGTGTGTTTGTTTTATAATTTAAATTCTTAATTTTTAATTATTTAAATTCTTAAATATATATACCTATTGGGTTCCAGGCTCGATATTTGAGGCCAAGTAGCACCAAGCTATCATGAATATTTATGTGTGTCAAATTCAATATTTTGATAATTTTGTGTGTGTTTGTTTAATAATTTAAATTCTTAATTTGTAATTATTTATATTCTTAAATATATATACCTATTGGGTTCCGGGCTCGTTATTTGAGGCCCAGTAGCACCAAACTATCATGAATATTTATGTGTGTCAAATTTAATATTTTAATTATTTAATTGTACAAAGTATATATCTTCATCTACCAGTATAAGAAATACTTAAACTACAGGAATTCTACGCTAAAATACTTTACAGTTTACTATGCTAAAAGTTTCAACATTTTACTACGCCAATAAATAAACTAAATGTAAACAACAAATACATTTTAATCACATAACATTCACAAAAATACATATAACATACTAGTTTCGCAAATAATACACAAAACGACATGGAAATACTAATATCTAAATTCGGATATTAACATAAAAAATTAAATCTCAATTTCACATTTATTTTAGAACACATTAATCTAAGTCCGGATAAATATAACATACTAGTTTCGCAAATAAAATACAAAACGACATGGAAACACATTCAATCAACTAATATATATTATTATACAAGTTTCGACATAAAATAAATCGAAATACCTCGATGTAGTGAGTGTTTTGTGTGAAAATTTGAAGACGATGCAGTTAAATCACAATAATACAATGCACCAATACGATGCGGGACCTACGTTCTTCACCTTTTGTGTGACGGGAGGGGCCCACAATTTTTTTTTTAATCACGAGCAATGGGGGAGGGGGGGGGGGGGAACAGAAGCAGAAGTTAAAAAAATGGGGGAAAGGGGAATGGTCGGGGAAGAAGGGGGTATTTAATTTAAGGTATAGCATTTTTTTTTTGGACGCTATATGTATAACGTCTTCATTTCATACGCTATATGTGGCAGTCAAATCGCCTGTCAGTATAGCGTATAAATAGAAGACGCTATACCTTAACGAAAAAAGCTACCGTTAAGGTCTAGCGTCTTGTATTTAAACGCTATACGTAGATATGTAACTTTTTTTTTACACTTATTAATATATTTTGAGTCCAAAAATACAATATTTAGGTTCCGGACTCACAATGAGCCATAGTATGGAGATTTCGAGGAAACATTTTCCTTCTCTTCTATTCTTGTTTTCTATTTGGCTTATACATGGTGTTTGTCTTGAGTGCGTTTTTTTAGAAAAAAATAGAATAGTGAGAAAGAAAAAATTATGAAAATCACATTAGTCAAGAAAAGCAAAAACCAAGCAGAGATGCTTGCTCAACCTTTATGTAGAAAGTTTAATCTGTATCATCGCTGCAAAAAGGATTAAGCAAAGTAGTTGAAAAGAAAAAAAGATAGTTGTTTTAAACTAGCAATCAAAAACTATCACCATTTTTCCCTGATCCTTTTCTGAGACAAAAATCCAAAGAGTGACTAATTATAGAGAAGTTGGAAGAATAGAAAGGGGTGGGTGTAATAGGATCCAAAGAGGCTTTCATAGACAACAAACCATGTAAATAAAGTAGAAAAACACATATGTTTTATATATTCCGGTCCTCAGTAGAAGTATTGTTGCTTGATATAAATCATCATCCAATAACCAACCGTTTTATTTATTTTGTTCTCTCTTTTGTTTTTTTTCCTCTGTACAATATTTTGTTCTCATCTACCTCGAAATACGAGTAACGATTAAACTTGTAATGTGGTTATAAAGATACGTGATCTGATTCAATGCCAATTAATAAATGACTAGATAAGTAAATAAATTAAATGATTAAGATGAATAAAACCAACGTAGTTGCAAGCTATCGTCCTTGATTGGAACAGGCTCGAGATCAAGCGTTAAGAACAATAAGAATAATAGTAAGTTATAAGCAAGTAAAAGAGCAGTGTATTGTTATTTCTTAGTCAGTCCTCCCTTACAAATGAACAGGATTCCTCTTTTTATAGTAGAGCAATCCTAAATAAGATATAACTCTAATTTCGGAAGTAAAATCCATGATTGGCATCAATAACCGTCAGCGGTTCTGTCGGTTCCGAGATTCACGCCACGGTCCTCGATCAATCACGGATATCTTGCTCTTTCTGTTACTAATCTATCCCCGATGTTACTCAAAGTCTGTCTCCCCTGACTTCGATTGATACCAACCTCGATTTCGAAAGAGACTTCGATCTCGAACTCGATGCCTTAGCTCTTCGATGCAACGTCCTTGTTTTGATCAAATAGTGAAACAGGGTAGCCCCGATTTCTACCGTATACAGATAGTCCCCTCGTTTTTTGGAGTATAATAACAAGAAACGAATTGAATCTTCGAGCTTCCCTGCTTGTTCTTCCAGAAATACCAAATATTCCGATCTCCATTTTTCCTTGCTCACGAAAACAAAATGGCCAAAACGTCTAAAACTGTTTCGCAAAAGGAAACAGCTCAGGTTCGGGCTAAGGAGCGCACCAAGTGTCGGTCTCAGAGGGAGACCTTTGAAGAAATCCATACTCGGGGCTTTATTCTTTCGACCGAGATCCATGGACCCTGAATGACCATTTGAACTAGAGTTTGAGTAGCTCTTAGGCTTAATAGTCGAGTGAGGATTTGATTAAACTAGAAGTAAAGTTAGCCCTTAGTATTTACAGATAGTCCCTGAGTGAGAGTTTACTCGAACTCCGGTTAAGGTAACCCTTGAGATTTTATGATCAAGTGAGGATTTGCTCGAACTCGAAGTAAAGATAGCCCTTAGGCTTTATAGATAGTCCCCGAGTGAGAGTTTGCTCGAACTCAGGTTAAGGTAGCCCTTGGGCTTTTATGATCGAGTGAGGAATTCCTCGACTAGAAGTAAAGCTAGCCTTTAGGCTTTATAGATAGTCCCCGAGTGAGAGTTTGCTCGAACTCGGGTTAAGATAGCCCTTGGGCTTTTATGATCGAGTGCGGTTTTGCTCAAACTCGAAGTAAATTTAGCCCTTAGGCTTTATAGATAGTCCTCGAGTGAGAGTTTGCTCGAACTCGGGTTAAGGTAGCCCTTGGGCTTTTATGATCGAGTGAGTATTTGCTCGAAAACAAAGTAAAGTTAGCACTTAGGCTTTATAGATAGTCCCCGAGTGAGAGTTTGCTCGAACTCGGGTTTAGATAGCCCTTGGGCTTTTATGATCGAGTGAGGATTTGCTCGAACTCGAAGTAAAGTTAGCCCTTGGGCTTTATAGATAGTCCCCGAGTGAGAGTTTGCTCGAACTCGGGTTAAGGTAGCCCTTGGGCTTTTATGATCGAGTGAGGATTTGCTCGAACTCAAAGTAAAGTTAGCCCTTAGGCTTTATAGATAGTACCCGAGTGAGAGTTTGCTCGAACTCGAGTTAAGATAGCCCTTGGGCTTTTATGATCGAGTGAGGATTTGCTCGAACTCAAAGTAAAGTTAGCCCTTAGGCTTTATAGATAGTCCCTGAGTGAGAGTTTGCTTGAACTCGGGTTAAGATAGCCCTTGGGCATTTGTATTTGTTACGGATTTAGGACGTCTCCGACCTGCGTTAATTTGGTCGTAGCCTCTTTAGTTCGGTACTTGCCCTATGGGCTTATTTTCCGTTTCACTTCGAGATTTCCCGAAGTGTCAGTCCCCGAGTGGGGTGGCCGTGGCCTGTAAAGTCGAGGGTCGCCTTTAAGGTCTTATGGTCTCACAATGTTAGTAGTTTGATTTCGCTTGTTTTTCGGATGGCAGTAATCAAGCATGGGGTTAGTTGTTCGAATTTCGTCATGGTCGGCCCTTAAGCCTGCTTACACAATATATCAAGAGTATAAAATAGGAAATATTTCTAAAGGCAGGGGATATCGGCAAGGGAAAATACTTCTATTAATAGATGATTATACATGCGCGCATGTTTGATGTTAGGGTCCGAGTAACCTATACTGGCATAGTTCATCTGACCGTTTGACCCTTACAACATTTTCCTATCGAGACCCCGCTGTCACGAAGTGATTTCCTTGCAACAAAGTAGACGTTCGAGGGTAATGCCCCCGGTACTCGAGGCTTATTGTAGGGAACCTCGCATGCTGTTGAATTGCTTTAAGCACGAACAATGGTTGCCTCGTTAAAAACCTCACAGGAAAAACCTATTTGGGACAAAACCGGTCTAAGGGAAAAAGAGTGCAACGCGTGCTTTAAGATCCAAAACTTCGTGCCGATCCTTGTCGATAGCCTGCAAGTGTTAGTCGAAAAAATAGAAAGGATTGGAATGGGGTCGTGCCTTTATTCGGATTTTGGATATTTAATGTGATCTTCCTCGGCATCAAGCCCCATGAATTTTGACCTCGATCATTTCTCCTCTTATTTCGTACGAAGATTTTCCCAGATACGCTACCTTTTATTGAGTGAAAGCTTGAACAGCCCAGTCATCGGTGACCGTAGGCAAATCCATTCTCTCCGCTTGGAATCGAGATACGAATTCTCTGAGCATCTAGTTATTTTTCTGCCTTACCTTGAAAAGGTCCAACTTTCTTGTTGTGATTTTAATGGCTCCAGCGTGTGCCTTTACAAAAGAATCTGCAAGCATAGGAAACGAATCAATAGAATTATGGGGTAAGTTATGATACCATATTAAGGCACCCTTCGATAGAGTCTCCCCGAATTTCTTCAGCAGTACAGACTCGATTTCGTCAACTTCCAAGTCGTTTCCCTTTATGGCGCACGTGTAAGAAGTAACGTGCTCATTTGGGTGAGAGGTTCTATTGTATTTAGGTATATTGGGCATACGGAACTTCTTTGGGATGAGCTTCGGAGCCGCACTCGGAGGGAACGATTTTTGTACGAACTTTTTGGAATCCATTCCTTTTAAGATTGGCGGTGCCCCCGGTGTTTGATCGACTCGGGAGTTGTAAGTTTCCACCTTCTTGTCGTTGGCCTCGATTTTATTTTCTCCCCATTCTATTCTCTTAGTAAGCTCCCCGAGCATCCTCATTATAACAAGATCAGTTGTCGAAGCATTATTACCCGATCTCCCAGGCACTAGCTCGGTAAGGTGAGTAACCTCTTGTTCGACACTATTTGGTGCCCCGTGCTGATTTTGCAACTGGGCAATGGCATTTTGTGGGGCTTGTAGCATTTTAAATATTACTTGGAGACTGACTCCTTCGTCTCCTCTGCCCTATGTACCTCGATCGCCAGTTCGACCCTCTCTGCGTACGCTTCCTTCGGGGTCTGCTCCTAAATCCGCGTTCAAGCAACATGAGAACTGACATCAACCGGGTTGACAAGCGGTGCTCCTGCGAGGTCAGCCTGTGGCACCTCGACTCCTAGGGCGATAACATTCTCGTTTTCTCCATGGAGTTCGAGGTCGTTGTCGCCGTGTGTAGATGCGTTTTGTGAGTTTGACATGTTTCAACCTGAAAACAAAATTCTTGACAAGAAACAATAGTGTGTTATACTAGAATTAGCACTGAACAATCACTATTATCCTTAGCCCCGCGGTGGGCGCCAAACTGTTTACCTCGAAATACGAGTAACAATTAAACTTGTAATGTGGTTATAAGGATACGTGATCTGATTCAACGCCAATTGATAAATGAATAGATAAGTAATAATTAAAGATTAAGATGAATAAAATCATTGTACTTGCAAGCTATCGTCCTTGATTGGAACAGGCTCGAGATCAAGCGTTAAGAACAACAAGAATAACAGTAAGTTATAAGCAAGTAAAAGATCAGTGTATTGTTATTTCTTAGTCAGTCCCCCCTTACAAATGAATAGAATTCCTCTTTATATAGTAGAGGAATCCTAAATAAGGTATAACTCTAATTTCGGAAGTAAAATCCACGATCCTCGACCAATCACGGATATCTTGCTCTTTCTGTTACTAATCTATCCCCGATGTTACTCGAAGTCTATCTCCCCTGACTTCGATTGATACCAACCTCGATCTCGAAAGAGACTTCAATCTCGAACTCGATGCCTTAGCTCTTCGATGCAACGTCCTTGTTTCTATCAAATAGTGAAATCGGGTAGCCCCGGTTTCTACCCTATCATCTATGTTGTATTTTCGTTGCTTTATTTCAATTTATATTCTAGCTGTGTTAGCTAGAATTGCAAGCTAGAGAACACTTGTATAATGCTAGAGCATATCACATTTCAATCCTATTAGTGGGATGAGAATACACAAACTCATGTATATTTTAATGTTCTTCGAAAAGGCTGTGAGTGAGTATAGGTGAAAAAGTGGTAAGAACTTAACCCATGTTCACTTTAAATGTAAATGGTTTCTTTTTTGCCTTCAAGACTTCAGATCAGTTTGGACGTTAGGAATTTCAGTTACCTACAAAAGGTATATATTTCATTGCGTGAAAATATAATATTCTTGACATCTGCCAATATTTCAGCAAGTTTTGATTGCTATTTGCTATTGTTATCAATAAAAGAAAAATCAGCTAGCACTTCATATCTATTTTTTGCTACCTATGACTACCTTACTACCATCCTGATCCATCGTCACCCTTCTTCATGTTTCTTTATAGCAAAAAGGAGACATTGGAGCAATGAATCATAAGTTGATAAAGAATGCTATTGCCTTGATATCGATTGAACTGTTAATGCAGTTTTACCAGTTATAGTAGGTTGTTTATCCATTATAATAGTTCATGGTAAGATTATGAATAAATAATTGGTTAGTAAAGATTGACTTTATTTTATATGATACTATTATTTAATCTTATTTTAAATTCCTTTAAGATCGCGTGAAGCTGTGATGACCCAAAAGGTCATCTTTTGTTTTAGAGTCTATTTCCGTGTTCCGAGGCCTTGAAAACCTCCTTGTATCTCTCCTCGATTTGCTTGCGCAGTCCAGGTGCGATTCCGGAAAGCTTTTATGTGAATTCTATGAAAAATATTGAATTTGGCCTTTAAAATGGATTAAAGTTGACTTCGGTCAATATTTTTGGTAGACGCCGTGGTAAAATATGGGACTTTGGGCGTATGCGCGGAATCGAATTCCGAGGTCCCTAGCCCGAGAAAAGAATTTTTAAAGAAAATTATTTGCAAGAAAATATAAGAATTTTTGGAAATGATGGTGTATAATCTTGATGGTATCGGGCCCGTATTTTGGTTCCGGAGCCCGGTACAGGTTTAATATAATATTTATGTCATATAGGTGAAATTTGGCAAGAATCGGAGTTGATTTGGTATAAATCGGACCCTTGGTTGAGAAAATAGAAATTTGAACTATCTTGTGAAATTCATGAGTTTTAGTGTTAAATCCGTTGTTTGAGATGTTATTTTGGCAATTTGATCGCACGAACAAGTTTGTATGATGTTTCTATACTTTTGTGCTTGTTTGGTTTGGAGCCCCGAGGGCTCAGGTGAGTTTGGATAGGCCACAGAGTGTTTTGGACTTAGGAAAAATTGTTGCAAGTTTCAGTTCTGGTGTTGGCCTCTGATCTCGCAATTGCGAGACCAGAGTTTGCAATTGCGAGGCCTGTCAGTGTGGCAATTGCGAGTAACTCATCACAATTGCGAAGAGTAACATGGGCTACAGTCTTCACATTTGCGAAGAAACCTTCGCAATTGCGAAGTAAAAGCTGGGGGGACTGGTCGCAAACGTGACATATTTGTCGCAAATGCGAAGGCAGCAGAGATTGCGAAGGTTCTCATTTGCGATACTCTTCTCGCAATTGCGAGATTGCGACATCTGCAGCTGATCAAAACATCATTCGGACGGGATTTTCACTTCACTTCTCAAATTTTCAAACCCCAAACTCCCATAGGCGATTTTCTTGAAGAGAGTTCTTCCCCAAATTATAGGTAAATGATTTTCTAACTTATTTTATTCAAGCTAATTCATCTTTTTACATGATTTCACTTCAAAATCTAGGGTTTTCATGGGAAATTGGGTGTTCTTGGGTAGAAATTAGGATTTTCAAATTTTGGGGAATTGGACCTCAACTAATTGCATATTTGAGTTTGTGGGTGAGTGGGTAATCGGGTTTTGGTTCGAACTTCGAGTTTTGACAAAGTGGTCCCGGGGTCGGGTTTTGACTTTTTGGGGTTGGGAAATTCATATTCATGCATTAGAATTGGTTTAATTAGCATTTATTGATGTATTTGAATTAATTACGGCTAGATACGTGTGAACTGGTGGTGGAATCGAGAGGTAAAGCGGTGGTTGAGTGTTGAATTGTCCGTTGGCTTGAGGTAAGTGTTTGGTTTAACATTGACTTGAGGGAATAGGAATCCCTGACTTATGTGCTAAATGAAATATCATGTGTGTGGCGTATAGGTGTGGTGACGAGTACCTATGCGCCACCAAATTTCCATTTTTAGTTTGTTCCCTTCCCCGTTTCCTAGTATACTGCTTCTTGTCTTATTTGCTACTTGCTTAAACTGTTTCCATGCCTTAATTGCTACTTGCTCTTAAATGGTTCCATGCCTAATTGCTTCATATTAACTGTTGCCCTTTATTGAATTATTTAATTATTTCATGTTAATTGTTGATGTTCCCATTGAGGTATTATTAGTTTCGTAGCTTCATTTTATTACCCCGTTGGATTATAAGGATTCATTGGTGCCTTATGGTGCATGTTGGTTGGTCTCGCTGATTTGTTTTCATGAGTGAAGTTTTGTAATCGTAGCGATATTCCATTATGTAGTTGAAGTATAAGAATTATGGAAATTGAGTTAACTTGTGAAACACCTTGTATTTATTCTTTGTGATTGGTGTTGATATATACATATGTTGGGATCGGGTTGCACGCCGCAACAGGAGGAATAAGGGAGAATTGTGATTGTCTGGTGGGATCGGGTTGCACGCCGCAACAAAGAGTAATAAGGGTGGACAGGTGGGATCGGGTTGCGCACCGCAACATGAGAAATATGGATGATATGTGTTGAGGAGTAATAAAGGAGGACATGTGGGATCGGGTTGCGCGCTGCAACAAGGAGGAATAAAGGAGAATATTGATATTGTTATTATCGAAAATATTGATATTGTTATTGTTTATATGGTGGGATCGGGATGCACGCCGCATCAGTTATTGTTTTTGGCATTTATTTCTGTTGAAGTTATTATTGATGTGTTGAAATTCCCTAAAGATTGGTTATAGCTGAATTCTAGAGACTGGTTGGGTCCTGTGTTCCTTTAATGCAAGTTCCGATTATTTTTCATTCCGTACTTCTTCTCTGTTTATTATAAACTGTTGCAGGTTATATATATATATATATATATATATATATATATATATTGTGATGCCCAGCCGTAGCCTCGTCACTACTTCGTCGAGGTTAGGCTCGACACTTACCAGTACATGGGGTCGATTATACTGATGCTACACTCTGCACTTTTTGTGCAGATCCCAGTGCTGGACCGTACGGACCGTAGTTCAAGGTTGTTGCCTGTCACACCTCCTTTTTACTACACCCCCGGAAGAGAGTACAATAAAAGGGAGTTTTTCCAATTAAAGGACAATCGAAACGGGATTATTTGTTTATTGAAAATTCAGAGTCGCCACTTGAGATAATTATGGTGTCCCAAGTCACCGGTTTAAATCCCGAATCGAGGAAATGAATGACTCTGTTTAACAGTCCGCGAACCAGAAATCCGAGTAAGGAATTCTGTTAACCCGGGAGAAGGTGTTAGGCATTCCCGGGTTCCGTGGTTCTAGCACGGTCGCTCAACTGTCATATTTGGCTTAATTATCTGATTTTAATACATTTTGAATCTATGTGCAAATTTTAGTTTTTAACCGCTTTTATTCAATTTTAAATGAATGTTGAACGTCGTTTAAAACATGTCTTTGGATCGCGTCACATGAAATGCAGCCGTAATCCGGAACACGTCTTATTCAACGTTTTGGGATTTGGATTTGGGTCACATGAAATGCACACCCGAGTTTAAGAAGGTAAAAATTTTAAATAACGTGCCTAAAAGCAACTAACGCGTTGTTAACTTTGCGAGGGCCATAAAAATTCGCTAAATGGCATGCCCCGTGTTCTAAAGATTTTAAAGGTATAATTAAAGAGGGCCACGCAATTCATGAATTTGTTTGGCGCGGCGCACCTCAATTTATTTTTAAAAGGATGTCCTGAAGATGCATTATTGTTATCTATTAAAGTTTGTCTCTATTCTAAAAAAAACTTAACTTATTAATATTGTGAATTAACTAACACTCAAGTATTCAAGAAAGTTTAGGCCCCAAGATCAAGTCCAAACTCAAACAAGGACGATCTCCATTGTTGAAGAAAACCTTAGTTCAAGTCTGCCACTTAACTTGAAGGGCCCAAAGCCTATAAGTCAATTTTTAAAAAAAAAACATCAACTCCGATAATGAATCAGGGGTTCCAGCATATTGGGCTCGAAACCAGCCCAGAATATATACTTATACCATTAAACATATTAATCCTATAATCATTTTTCATGCTCTCACAATATTCCAAATTTGAACTTGAACTAATATTTAAAAACATGACCACAGAACCCTGAAGACACTCAACAAGAATCAGCACCATTATAGACCAAACTACTGAGGATTTCCATACTTCATGAACAACGTAGGTCAATTACTGTAGTCTAACCAACCTACTACATAAATATCAATCTTACACATACTAGACAGTAATAGAATCTAACTATTCCCAAATTATTTTTACATTCAGATAACATGGATTGCAAATTTTACTTATAACACTAAAACTAAACAGCCAATGAAATCCAAACACATCACAGTTTCCACAGTCCACGATTAATTACAGCATGAGAATTTGACTACTTAAATGGAATTCAACTAAGACTATACTATGAGTAAATGAAGGAACATGAACATCAGTCAAGGAAATAAAGAACTAAAGTAAAATAGTGCTTCCATTTCATCCTTAAATCAAGATTTACATCATGAAGGAATCAGAAATTTGTACCTGGAAGAAGAAAGAAACAAAGAAGAAGTGAGACAGCAGGTTTAGCAACAGCAGTAGCAGGGACAATATTTTAGCAGCAAGATACCCAGGAATAACGGAGGAAGATCAACTTAAAACCCAAACTTGAACCAGCAATATATCAGTAAAACCAGCTATCCAAATCCAAACAAAGCTGACCCAAATACTTGAATATCAAATCAAGTTCAACTCATTTTCAACTTCTGACTATTCAGAGATCGTTTTAACAAAGAACACCTCAAGGATCTCAGAAAATTTTAATGGAACAGTATTTTTTAGAAAACTCAGCCGCCTGGAACTTTACAGAATTTTTCAGTACTTCCTCCCTCCCTTTAGCCCTAAGTAACAATGCCTTTATAGGCAAGTTACTAGGGCAACTTCAGATTTTTAAGTTTACCCTTTTAGTCCCTTTCTAGTTTAGCTTTTGCTTAAAAAAACCTTAAGGTACTGACTTGTTACCCAAGTTACACCACTTAAATTCTAAAATTCAAATAGGAACCCCAATCAAGAAGGTTCTAGGGGCTTCTATTTTCAGTTACTGCAGGATTTCTTAATTGAAAATACCCAGTATGCCCTTGATTACCCCTGAATATTACATAAAATTATTAACCTAGGTTAGACTAAACTCAACCCAACTATACCAACCCCTTTAACTTGGTCAATGCTGACCATGGTTAATTTCAAAGGCTTTGGATTATTCAGCAACAACCAAACGACATTGAAACAAAACCCCAAAATTGGAATGCAAATCCAACACTCTAATTTTCAAGCTTGAATTAACTACTAGAAATCAGAATTAAAAGCTACTATTATCACTTATTAGTCAAACAGAAAAAGAAAACAAACAAAATTAATCAATAAAGCAGAACCAAGCTATATCAGTATGAAAAGAGAAGAAAAATCAAAAACTTAAACAAAACAAATCTGAGAAAACCGGCAAGCAAAAATCGGTGCACAAACTAGATTAAAATTCACATGCAAGGTGGAATAAACAAAAATAAAACTAAGAAAACTTACCAATCAACCGCGAACACGACTGACCTTCCAATTTCAAACGCGAGATAATGTTAATCCACTGTTCTTTGTCAAGAACAGTCAAATGACATTATCCCATGGTGAAATTGAGCCTAAAACTCGTGAAGACTGGGGAGAAGCCTCGCAAACTCAGAATCCAAGTTGAACTCTACGGCTTGATTTTCGATTTAATATTCGAGGATCTTGAGGGGTATTTGAAGGAAATAGGTTGTGGATTTTGCATGAGGGTGCTTTGGTGGTCCTGTGGTGTTCATTTGGGGAGGGTTGGGGTCAGCGCCGCCAGACACGGTGGAGACGGCGGGTAGGGTTTCAATTGTTCGAACAGTTTGGGTAGGATTTGAGGGAAACGGGGCATGAATTTGGAAAGAGGAGGGGAAGGCGGTCAAGTGGTGTTAATTTGGTGGCCTTTGGGTGATCGCCGCCGGCGGAGGCGATTTCCGGCGACGGCGGAAGGCGGCGTTACAGGGAGGCTTGGAGACGAGGAGGGGTAGGGGGGGAAGAGTTTTGGACACTCTTATATCAAAGAGACCCCTAGTTCCTGTCAGTTGGATCATGGGAAATCAAGGGCTGGGATTTACGGACAAGAAACGGGGTCGTTTTGGAGGAAAAAAAGGGGGGGCGGGTTTTTGGAACGGGTATGGGCTGGTTTGACCGGATTTGGGAGGGGAGAGACTGGGCCTGGGGTAGAGGAATTGAACTGGCCCAAATGATTTTGCTCTTCTTTTTTCTTTCTTTCTTTCTTTCATTTTTTTCACCTTTTCTTTTCTTCTTTTTTTTTCAAAAATTAATTAACAATCAAAATTAATTCCTAGAACTTTAAAAAAACTAGTTAAACGTAAAATGATAATTAACACAATTAATTAAAAATAAATTAACAGAAAAGATACTTAAAATCAAAGCTAAAATTAAAAGTGCAAATTAAACTATTCTTTTTTTGTGATTTTTCCCATTGTATAAAACAACTAATTTTCTAATTAATCCTAAAATATAAAATTAAACCCTAAATGCAAATGCCAAGTATTTTTGTATTTTTTTTCATTAATTAAAATATGCATAGACAAATGCAAACAATTAACACAAAAATCCACAAGATTGTAAACACTGCAAGAAATTGTTTTGTTTTGAATTTATGGGAGTAAATCATGTAGGGCAAAAATCACGTGCTCACAGCTGCCCCTCTTTGCTCGGAAACACGAAGAGTTTTCGTGCAAAGATAAGTGAGCGGATACGAGCGATTGTTGCCCGTTTGAATACTCCGTGTGAAGCATTTTTGAAAAGGTTTGACTGCACCCTGCTTCTGAGGCTGCCTACATATCCTTGGCTAAAAAGGAATCAGGTCACTGTAGTTCGGGAAGTTTTGGTAGCTGGGACTACCGGGAGCTGTAATTTCACTGCTGACGCTGCTGCTACTGCTTGCTGACCCCCTTATTACACCATGTCAAAAATAAAAAGAAGCTAGACTAGTCTACGATCTATGAATTACAAAAATCCTATCTATATCTTCGAACTTGCTCTTGTGGTTCTTGTTGCCTTGTTGACTTGTATTCTCCCGGCGACATCCTTTTGTTGCTACCTTGAATTGTGATCTGTGATGTTTTGCCCTTTCTCCAGGTGGCTGCCTGACTGCTGACTACACTTTGAGATGTTTTCCTTTCTCCGGGTGATGCTTGACCGCTGAACTTGAATGTATTCCCTACTCTCCAGGCGGGCTCCTGATTGTTGTATTGAAAGGTGTTCCTCTATTCTCCATGCGGGCTCCTGACTGCTAAAACTTGAAATGTATACCTCTGTTCTCCAGGCGGGCTCCTGACTGCTAAAATTTGATTCTCCAGGCGGGCTCCTGACTGCTAAAACTTGAAATGTATACCTCTGTTCTCCAGGCGGGCTCCTGACTGCTAAAATTTGAAATGTATACCTCTGTTCTCCAGGCGGGCTCCTGACTTCAACAAAACAGATACAACAAAGAAAATCTCTTGCCCCCGTTTGGTGGCTGGGCATCATACTACCAGATATTATTAAGAATTTGAAAACTAAAACTTGAATTTTAGTACCTCTGTTCTTCAGGCGGGCTCCTGACTGCTAAAACTTGAAATGTGTTCCTCTGTTCTCCAGGTGGGCTCCTGATTGCTAAAACTTGAAATGTATACCTCTGTTCTCCAGGCGTGCTCCTGACTGCTAAAACTTGAAATGTATACCTCTATTCTCTAGGCGGGCTCCTGATTGCTAAAACTTGAAATGTATACCTCTGTTCTCCAGGCGGGCTCCTGACTGCTATAATTTGGAAATGTATACTCTGTTCTCCAGGCGGGCTCCTGATTTCAACAATACAAATAAGAAAATCTCTTGCCCCCGTTTGGTGGCTGGGCATCATTCTACCAGATATTATTAAGAATTTGAAAACTAAAACTTGAATTTTAATACCTCTGTTCTTCAGGCGGGCTCCTGACTGCTAAAACTTGAAATGTATACCTCTGTTCTCCAGGCGGGCTCCTGACTGCTAAAACTTGAAATGTATACCTCTGTTCTCCAGGCGGGCTCCTGACTGCTAAAACTTGAATGTATTCCTCTGTTCTCCAGGCGGGCTCCTGACTGCTAAAACTTGAAATGTATACCTCTATTCTCCAGCCGAGCTCCTGACTGCTAAAACTTGAAATGTATACCTCTGTTCTCCAGGCGGGCTCCTGACTGCTAAAACTTGAAATATATTCCTCCGTTCTTCAGGCGGGCTCCTGACTTCAACAAAATAGGCAAAACAAAGAAAATTTTCTGCCCCAGTTTGGTGGCTGGGCACATGGTGAGTGTTAAACTGAATCATTCTACCAACTATTTGAAAACTAAGTCCTATTATCCAGGGAGGTCCTGACAACTCTTAATTAAATGACAATTATAGATCTAAGCTGTATCTTCTAAGGGTATTACCTCCGCTAAGTCCTGTTATCTAAGAGGGTCTTACACTACATCCTATTATCCAGGAAGGTCCTGAAAATCAAAATCAAGTCTTATCTTAAAGAAATGACAATTTTTCGACTGAGTTATACCATCCTACAACAGATTTTACACTACATCTTGTGATCTAATGGAAATCTTAAAACTAGGTCCCATTATTCAGGGGGTCCTGAAAACTCCTAATTAAATCTTATCTCGACATGCAAAGTTTGCGATCAACTTACATCCTTCTATGATTTGCTTTGAAATTTATCTAAGCCCTATTTTTCAGGAAGGTCCTGAGAGTTTACGGTCAAACCTGTTTTGGTGCTTGCTCTTCACCTACGGAGAGTTTCTCTGAAATAAACGAAAACTTTCTGCCCCTTTTTCAATCAAAGAAAAATCTTGTCAGTTTAAAATGGTGATTAGTTGATGGCATTCTTGCTGAAGAGGTCTCCGCCGCTGTGTTTTGCTTTGACCTGCTTCCCGAACTGGCCCTCAACCGCTTGACTCTCTGACTGACTTTCAAACCCCATGACCTTCGATGACCCGAGTGTTTTATACCCAGACTGTTGTTTCACATCTCTGACCCCTTTTATCTAAAACTTTGCATCTACAACAAAACTACCCAATCAATCCACCGATGAAACTTCCGGTGACCCCTTGTCTCTTACTTTGCATCATGCCATCTTTGGTACGTTTTGGCCCCACTGTGCTTTGCAATTGGGAAACTGGTAGTGAGCCTTGACATCCTTTATTCTTTGTTTTGAACAAGACTGACATTGAAACATCTTAAAGAACAAACCTCAAAAGGAATGAAATGCAATGACCTTGAGAGTTAAGGATAGAGAGAATCCAAAACTGGACGACTTACAAAAAGGAAAGAAAAGGAAAAGAGACTTATCTGAGTGGAACAGCTGGTACCATTGATCATGACATGCATTTTGGACTAATCGGCCCAATCCGTCCAACCAATCAACTTTCAATTGCCATGCTTTGTTGCCCTAGAATTCCATAATTTGATTTCTTCAAACAAACCCTAACCTTGTTCATCCTGCGGTGTCCTGAACGGTTTTCACCTACAGACCTCTCTCATTTGTTCATCCGAAAACTCACTTTCGCCTTAAGGTGCCCACGAGGGTTTTCACCAATAAGACTCTCTCATTTGTGATTTCTCTCAGCTCGTGTCGCCTTACGGTGCCTGTGAGGGTTTTCACCAATAAGACTCTCTCATTTTTCATTATTTTTCTGCTTGGACCAGAGTGTTGCCCTTGATATAATTCACCTCTACCTGCTCGACTTGTCATTTCTCGAAGACTGATCAGAAGGTCTTTCTTTGGACTGTAATGTGGCTTTTGGATAGGGTTAGAAAGAAAGGGTATTACAGGCTCAAAACAATTCAGCTGGGTTTAAAATTACAACTTCCGGAATCAGATTTCTCATAACAATCGCGACTTCTGCCCCAGTTTCTTGCTTGGGGAACTTTTGGATTTTTATTATGACGGGACCGAACCATGAGGCTGCCTACGTATCCTTAAAAGGAATCAGGTCGAACGTAGTTCATGTCATAGAAATTACTTTGTTGTTGTGACTTCTCTTTTCTCTCTTTTTTCTTCTTCTTCTTTTTTCTTTTCTTTTCTTTCTTCCTCTTCTCTTTTGTTGTTTCTTCTTTCCTACTCTTTCTCTTTCTTCTCTCTCTTTTTTTCTTTTTCTTTTCTTCTTTTTTTTCTTTTCTTCTTCCTTTTTCCTTCTCTCTCTTTTCATTCTTTTCTTTTCTCTTTCCTTTTAATTATCTTTCACGTTTGTGTTTTTGATCTTTACTACTGATTCCGAAAGAGGTGTATGAAAGAAAATAAGTAAGGCTCAAAGGGGAGTAACAAAGGATAAAGTGTTTAGATAGCAGAACTGATGATATAAACGTCAATACCACACAAGAGGGGGGTGATTTGTGTGGTACCTAATTTTCGCGTTAGAAGAACCTGGTTCTTCTAAGTGTTCTAACTACAGCAGTTTGCGGAATAATAAATACTGAAAGTAAAGTGCACGGAGATATTTACGTGGAAAACACCTGGCTCAAAGGTGAAAAAAACCACGACCTACTACTCAGTAGGATTTTCCCAAACTCCACTAAAATTACTGAGCCAAAAACTGCATTTACAAAACTCTTTGTAAACCTAAGGATTAACTCTAATCCCAGTGTAGCACACAGCCTCAATTGTTGCGACACTTTCAAGTTAACTCTAACTTGAATACTTAGAGTACCTAATACAATTGCTTCTAAGAAAGCTGAAAGGTACAATATGAAAACCTACTACAATTGAACTAGACTTAGAATAAACACAATGATGAAACTGGTTCTTCTATCTTAGTTCATGTAGCTTCAGACGTGCACACTTGTATCTCGCATATGTTGCTTGCAAATCAGACTTGATCTTTTCGCTCTCAAATATGCTTAACTTCTGCTTATGTGCATTTACCTGTAAAAAAGAACAATCGTTATATTTATAGAGTTAGTAATCAGAGTTCGATAAGAACTCGAATTGTAGATCCTTTGACAATTCGAGTCCAAGAACAACTCTAACTCCTAATCCATATTCTTGTTCCGGATGTAATTCTCTTTTCATAAGGAGACTTCAACTCCTTATCCTATATGTAATCTTTTCGATCAGTTCAGAAGATATTCATCAAGATATTGCTGCTTGATCTCAAGGACTTATCTTCTTCACGTGCATCTCATGTGTATGGGCCATAACAACTGTGTCTCCTTAGATGAACCTGGTCCTTCACTGAGTTCGTTTGTCATTCTTCAAAACTTCAACTGATCTTAGGCCAACAAATTCCCCCTTTTTGATAATGACAAACTCTGTGCTTTTACTGATTATAGAACCTGTGGAACTCAGCTAAAATATCACATTTTTACTTATCATTAAGGGCCAGATTTAATTAGGTCATAAACATCACTGTTCAGAAAATAGACACAATTTCTTTTAAAGCACAATATCTTCCCCCTTTTGGCATCATCGAAAAGTTGCATAAATATGTGAATCCCAGAATATTAATCATTACTCATGGCCACTGGGGCAACTGCAAGTGAAAGCATGCTTTAGATAATCAAAAATCAACTTGACAAAAATAACTATTAAGAGCAGAATCATCACAAAACAAGAGAAATGCAAATTGTCATTGTTAAGGCATTGCTTCTACAGTACAGTCCACAAAAAG
>NW_017678038.1:0-9863 GCF_001879085.1 Nicotiana attenuata
TTATTATACACACAAATATAATCATGTATAATTATGTATAATCTTGTATAATTATGTATAATCATGTATAATTCTGTATAACTATGAGAATACCCACATTTATACATGGTTATACATGATTATACAAAGTATATATATGTATATACAACATATACATCATTCTTCCTCCCTTCAGAAGTTATTTAAAGTGAGAAGAAGAAGAAGAAAGGCTATGCGTTGGGATCGTTTCAGACTATGTTGTTAACATATGCTGGTGGTGTTGTCTTTACTGCCCTTGTCACCATCCCCAACTGACCCGTCTATAATTGCATTCCTCTCAGTTGGTTGGACTCAAGTGAAGCTGAAAAACATCCCAAACCACTGGCTGCTAACTCCAGTTCAAAGAAAAGAAAAAGACTACAAAAGATAGATCCGGTGTGGATTGTTCAACAAAATTATTTTGTGGAAGAGGAAGATAATGAACGGAGCAAGGAAATCTGAAGAAGAATTCGACTATTTTGCCAGAGAGAGAGAAAGAGACAGAGAAAGAGCAAGAGATTGAAAAAGAAAGAGAAAGTGGGGTGGGGAGAAAGTCTGAAAAAGAGTGTGGGCGGCGAGGTCTAATCAGTAAAAAAAAATTTCAACAGTATAGAACTGGGCCATACCGGGTAAGAAGGGAAAATATGGGCCGTATTTTGTTAGGATAGTGGGCCAAGTGACATAGAGTGTAATTTCTTCTACAAATAATGCTGGCTTGGATGCAGAGAGGGACAACAAAGCATGATCTAAAAGAGATATGGAGAAGATCAATAAGGGGTCTTAAAGGGAAGAAGTGCAGGGAGTTTGCTACAGCAATGATAACAGCACTAATATACAAGATATGGTGGGCAAGAAATGAAGCTTTGTGGAATCAACGAGTACGTACGCCAAGAAGCATATGTGCACAGATACAGTAGGAATGTAAGGCTAGGGTAGTACCTCTGTTAACGAAGAAATGTAGCAGGAAAAAAAAGGAATGGATAGACCAATTGTATAGGAAACAAAGATAGGAAAATATAGAAATAGATATAGATAGATAGGGAAAGAGGAGGAGGATTCAGGGACATGACATTGTAAAGAGGTTTTGTTTATTGTTTAAATGTTTGCAAATTTTCTGATCAATAAATATGTATACTAAAAGATACTTTAAATATTATTGACCAATATTTAAACATTCGGTGCGAATAATGACATATTCTAAATATTATAGACCAATATTTATCTGTGCTTTCGGTGATTGCTAAAGTGATAATACTGATAGTAGCTACTCAGAGTGGACGACAGTCAGGACATTCTAACATATACATCAATATACATAGTGTGGTTTAATAATATCGCGACTTTTACATGATGTTTTAAAAATAAATTACCAAAAATCACTGAACTGCATCGATATCGAAGAAAAATTGAGATAATTGGCATACAAAATAGAATAGCCGAAAAATTGATATGATAAAGTTTCATAAATAACCGATCGAACCGAATCATTCACACCCCTAGTTGTGATGAAAATAAATATACATCATGATCTCGCCCAACTATGCCCTCTAAAAAGGACTCTGCGGACGTTGCAAATATAACCCGGTATTACGCCCAGGGTCGAATCCATAGAGAGTTAACCTATCAATCACTATCTTTAGACCTACTAAACTCTTCAGAACCAGTTTCCCAGATGTTTGAATCACAGTTGAAGGTTGCTTTACTAACTACAATTACAAGTAAATTAAACAACTGTAAATTAAAATGCTAAGGTTGTAAACAATGATGAGAAGAAGCTAAGGCAATGATTTCCCCTATTGAAAGAATCCCTTCTGTTTATGCTCATACAAATTTACCAACACATCTCTATCAATCATGAACGCTCATCTTACCGTAAATCTCTCCCGAGTAATCACAGTACTATATTAATTGCACTCTCCCGAGATACACTAGCTTACTTTATTTAGCACAATTCACTTTAGATTTCACCCAATGCTTTGTTATCCCTAATCCCGCCTTTAAACCCGCAATTATAGATTCCTCTTATACTTTAGGAGTGGTGTTGTTCAACAATAACCTAAATATGCACTCTTTTCCAAGTTATGCACACTAAATAGGCACAGCTAATTGAGGATCCTGTCAATTAACTACAACAAGCACAAAGTTGAACAAATAGAGATTGAAACTAGCAAATTGTATCCACATAAATAAGATGTTCATCCCCCAATAGGTTCCATCAAAGCCTTAGACAAAGGATTTAGCTACTCATGGCTATGGGAAAACAAACTAAGATAGAATTCATCATAACTAGCAATAAAAATCAAAGAAAAGAAGAAAGATGTTTTGGGTGATCTCTCACAATTGTTTTTTCTTGCCAAGATACTCTAAAATTCAATACATGCCTCTCTTGGGCGAAGTCTTGTATTTAAAATAGGGTTTAGGTCTAAAAATCCCGTGTTTTACACTTTAGTCCCTGATGTTTTCTGCTTTCGCCGCGGTTCTGCCGCGGTCGCGGTCAAACCGCGGCCAAATGTCTTCTCTGAATCTTATTTTATCTGCAGCTATCTTCCACCGCGGTTCTACCGCGATCGCGGTGGAACCGCGGTCAACCCAGTTCTCTGAACCTTCAGGCCTGTTTTGCGTGGTTTACTTGGGGAATTTCACAATTGGCCTCTTTTTCTTCATTTTTTGACTACAAAAAATACTCCCTAGCCTTCCCTGATCATATATCACCTGCAAATCATGAAAAGCACTAATAAGAGCATTTTGTTATCACTTTTATCCTCAAAACTATACAAGAAAGTGGTTATTTAAGGCGTGATTATAGTTAAATTCACCTATTATCAACACCCCACACTTAAACCTTTGCTCCTCCTCGAGCAAGTTAAACCACACTTCTAGGCCTAACCGTTTGATACATTACCCCGATTTATGCCACAGTCGCCATTACGAAGGACCAACCTGAGCAATGCAACAATCATACCTCAGATGCAGACTCTCATGCCATGACACACTCATGCTCACTCTAGTTACTCTAACAGATGTGAAGATTTACTTTTTCTTCCTGAGTCACATGCCCTCACATCACAAGTCTAAGAGAAGTTCCCCACACATAAAATTCAAACAATAAGGAACCAAGGATAGAAAGAATTCACTCACTCTCAGCAAAGAGCATTCATATCAGACACACCATAAGCTTGCCCCTAGTGTAATACTCTACTAATCGAGCTGTTCAGTCAAAGATCAAGAGGTCTTCATTTGGTTGTAATGTAGGCTAAGGGACGGGTAGGATATATTTGGATATAGTGACTAACCTCCCTAAGCACTTTTAATACACACTTCCTTTTATTTCGATTTCCATGCTCAACCCAATCGTTCCTCCACATTTTTGTTTCACGTGTGACCCCCACTTTTCTTTAGGTGCAACTGGCTTCTCTTTTTTTTTTTTTCAATGCCTGTGCACCAATCAAACAATTCATTCTTGATACCCCTTTTTTTTTCACTAACTCCCTACTACCCCACACTTTGACTTTTGTATGTTCTTTAGTGGTTCAAGCGCTTCTAGGAGGTATAGGTTCAAACAATCAAGCTATTCAAACACAGAGATTTAGGTCATTATAGGGTTATCAAAGAACAGGCTTCAGGCTCAAAGGGGTTAACTATAGCGATATATACTGGTGGATTCACAATTATATAGGATTGCACAAAGAAATGCCTCAATCATCTCTAAAACCAAACAACTTCTATTTCGCTTTGCAAACACACAGGGCAAGTTCTAGGTATCGCATGCAGGCACAGAATGCAAGTAATATCTCCCACAGACTTAGCATGCAACTCATTCCGAATCAGTTCATCAACACACTCATACGAGCATTCAAGCAAGACAAGATGTGCAAAATTAAGGCATAGATTTACGAGTCCACAAGCGAGCCTAGACGTCACACTCTCAAGTTCGTTTTAGTTATTTGCAGGTGTGCATATCAGGGGTTGTATTCTAGCCTTCACCCATCTTAGTCCTAAAACTACAAAAGGAAAATCTACCTAACCTGGTTCAAGAAAAGCCCTTGGAAAAGAACCGTGGTCAAAAGAAAAACCAAGGGGGAAGTATTACACTACCTAGAAGAGAAAAATAAAAAAAAATAAAAAAATTCTACATGGACTACTACCCTCAAGATTACTGTCCAAGTGGTCCGTCCTCAGGAAGAGTCCTCTAACTTGTTTTCAGTTTACATTAATTCCGACTTTGACCCTCAAGAGACCCGTCGACAAGTGTCCGTCATTGGGCCAAGTCAGCTACTCCTAATATAAGCACACTCAAATATATACAACACATCAATCTATTGCTACAGCACAACAACATCTATATACATTACAACACACAATCAGAGCAAGTCTCCCACCCCACACTTAAAATCATGGCATGTCCCCATGTCATATCAAGAAAGTAAAGAGCAGAAGGGTCAGAAGACTTCCCTGAGACTCAATCAGAGTCGGAGACGGTGCTGGGGTCTACATGGCATGTTCTCCCCAATGCACGTAACCAGGCCATAAACTGGCTCTCAGATCTAGACTGCCTCTGCGACATCGCATCCATCCGTGTGTGTAGGCCATCCACCGAGGTGCGGAGATCCGCGACCTCTTCCTCCAAGGAATGCAGCATAGGCTGGGTGGACTGTGAACAGGATAGGCCTGCTCCAGAATGGGGGCGCCGAGAGGGTCCGGCACTGTCAGTAGACCTCCTGGACGGTGCAAGAGGAACCGGATCATCATCTTCATCATCTATCTCAATTGTTGTACGTGTACCCCGGCCCACTCTGATGCCTGAGGCTCTGAATGCTGCTCTAGGGGGCAAGTCTCCATCGGCAGGATTGGTGGGGGTATTTTTCAGCACGCACAGTGTAGTCACCAAAGAAGGGAAGTAGAATCCCTTTGATAGCAGTGGCCCCCGTAGGACCATTTCATCACTAATTACCCTTGCCGCATCAAAATCCTTCTTCGTCACGAAGCACCATGTCAACAGTGCCCGCTGGAAGTTCACGTCCGTTGTGTTGCTTGAGGGCAGGAACCGTCTGCAGATGACAGTTAACCAACACTTAGCCAAGTGGGTGAATGAGTTGGAGTTTAGGGTGATTTGGTCACGCATCTAGGTTGGTCGCCCCTCTGCGCAGAGTATATCAGTCATGACCTCCCATGTGACCCCTGGCCTATCGTGGTAGTAGTCGATGTCACTAGTGAACTGAGGCAGCCGCAACACCTGGCGAATCATAGGAATTGTGGCGTTGACCACCTTGCCTCGCACAATCACCCCCCTACTTAAGTTCAATGGGCAGTTGGCATAAAACTCCCTAACAAGCATCTTGTTGACCGGGGCAGGGTCATCAAATAAGAATTCCATTTCCCTCCTTCGAATTTCTTCATACATCTCTGCCTTTTCTACGCGGAGGGCTGCCCGGTCAAGCGAGATCTCATGGATAAAGTTCTTCCTAGCCTTGGCATGAAAGTCGTCCTCCGCTAATTCTGATTGGAACCTGGATTCATCATATGTAGGCCGTTGGGATGCGCCTACCGATCTCCTTTGCCTTTTAGGAGCCATAGTACCTGCAAAAAATTCAGAAGAACCATCAAATATATCCTTTCTGTGCCAGTTAGATGGGTACTCAGACTTCACCACCCAATGGCACCATACACTTGCCCCCATTTATTTCATTCATACAAAGTGCCCATTTCCCACTACTAAGGTGTTCAAGGAGAACAACCTCCACAAAGGCCCCACAATTTGCTTGCAATTTCCGGCATACAGCACCCCACACTTACTCCCTCAAATGATTCACGTTACATACGACACCACCATACACCAAATACAACACCGCCATCCACCAAATACAACACCGCCACAACCTAGGTTAGGCATAAAATGCCTCAAAATTGTACAAAAATTCTAAATTTTCGGCCAAAAATGGCCCATCACCAAACTACACCACAAAAATATATTCTAGGCCTCTAAGTCATAAAAACAAACCCCACAATTAAAGTATCATGGAGACCTAACCAAATTAGCACTAAACAACCCCCACAAGCATCAAATACAACAATAGAAAACATAAAAGAAAGCAAAAATTAAAACTTGAACACTAATCCTAACTAGGGTTTACTAAAACTAACACAAAACTAAATTACACTAATTAAGAAGAAGAAATAGAAGGGGGAAAAGAACTTACTTGATGGAAGAAGGGAAGGGTGGAGGTGGAGTTGTGGAGAAGATGATAATGGAGTGTGGGTGAGAGAGAATGGAGAGTTTTCTTTTTAGAGAGAGAAAAAGAGAAGAAGAAGAGAGAGGAGGGGATTTTTTTGTTCGGTGTGTTGCTGGAGAAGGAAGGGGGATGAGTGGGGAGGTTTAAAGTAATTAGAAAGAAGGGGGGGAGATAAATAAAAAAAAATTAACAATTATCTGAACCTGGGCCCGTCTGGGTCTGCCGCGGTTCTGCCGCGGTCACGGTAGAACCGCGAGAGGTGAGGTTCAGAAGGGTCAATCCACCGCAGTTTGACCGCGGTCGCGGTGCAAGCGCGGTGGACTGACTACAGAGAGGTGCTTTGACCGCGGTTTGACTGCGGTCGCGGTGGAACCGCGGTTTGGGCACTTCTCTGCATCTGAACATTTTTTTTTTATAACAAAAAGATTACACTTACAATAATTTCATGGGTTGCCTCCCACGCAGCGCCTGATTTAACGTCGCGGCACGACTCAGATGAGCGCAATTAAGGCTCGCTCGACCTTTGTGGTTCATTCAAGTGCAGCTCAGACATTTCCTTAGGTTCGCTCATACCCACATATAATTTCAATCGCTGATCATTGACTCTAAATGTACGAGAGTCATTCTCAGTGGCAACTCCCACAGCTCCTGACGGGAAAACTTCAACTACTCGAAATGGTCCAGACCATCGTGACTTAAGCTTACCCGGGAACAACCTCAATCTTGAGTTGTAGAGCAATACCATGTCCCCAGGTTTGAAATTTCGCTCAACGATGTTCTGATCGTGTAGCCTCTTCATTCTCTCCTTGTACAGCCTTGTGCTCTCAAAAGCAAGATACCAGAACTCCTCGAGCTCATGCAGTTCAGTGACTCTTGACGTGCCCGCAGCTTCCATGTCTAAGTTTAGCTGTTTTAGTGCCCACCACGCTTTATGCTCAAGTTCTACAGGTAGGTGACAGGCCTTCCCAAACACCAACTTGTATGGTGACATACCAATTGGTGTCTTGAAAGCTGTTCTGTAAGCCCAGAGTACATCATCTAGCTTCCTCGCCCAATCAGTTCTTGTGGCGTTCACGGTTTTTGTCAGTACACTCTTGATCTCTTTATTGGATACCTCAACCTGTCCACTAGTCTGCGGGTGGTACGGAGTAGCCACCTTGTGGCGCACATCATACTTAGCCAACAATTTTTCAAAAGCCCTATTGCAGAAGTGAGTGCCTCCGTCGCTGATAATTGCGCGTGGTGTCCCAAAGCGGGTGAATATGTTCTTCTTTAGAAACCCAACCACTACTTTTGCATCATTGGTGGGCATCGCTGCAGCTTCTACCCACTTGGACACATAGTCTACAGCAACAAGAATGTACTTATTGCCATAGGAACTGACGAAGGGACCCATGAAATCTATCCCCCAGATGTCAAACACTTCCACCTCTTGAATTGGGTTCATGGGCATCTCGTGGCGCCGGGAAATGTTCCCTGTACGTTGACATTCATTATAGCCCTTTACCCATAAGTGAGCATCTTTAAACACCGTTGGCCAGAAAAATCCAGCTTCTAGCACCTTTGCTGCTGTCCTGATTCCCGCAAAGTGTCCACCATACGCCGATGCGTGACAAGCCTGCAAAACAGAAAATTGCTCTATCTCGGGGACGCATCTCCAGATCATATTATCAAGGCATATTTTGAACAGATAATGTTCATCCCAGTAATACTGGCGGCTTTCACGAAAAAATCTTTTCCTTTGGACTGATGAGAGGTCGTGAGGAACAATACCACTGGCCAGGTAGTTAGCAAAGTCCGCATACCATGGCGCTTCCTGATGAGTGGTGGCGAGCAACTGCTCGTCTGGAAATGTTTCCAGAATTTCCTCAACCTCTATTACATTTTCAGCTCCCTCAAGTCGTGATAGATGATCAACGACTTGATCCTCAGTGCCCTTCCGGTCGCGTGTTTCAAGATCGAATTCTTGCAGTAGCAACACCCAACCAATCAGGCGTGGCTTAGATTCTTTCTTTTCTATTAAGTACCTAAGAGCTGCATGGTCAGTGTATACAATTACCTTGGACCCTATCAGATAGGACCGGAATTTGTCAAAAGCGAACACCAAAGCTAGCATCTCCTTTTCCGTCACTGTGTAGTTCAACTGGGCCCCGCTCAGCGTTCTACTAGCATAATAGATCGGGTGCATCAATTTGTCTTTCCGCTGGCCCAGCACTGCCCCCACTGCGTAGTCACTAGCATCACACATTAATTCGAACAGTTGCTCCCAATTGGGGGCAACAATAATGGCTGTTGTGACCAGCCTCTGTTTCAACTCCTCAAACGCTACCCTGCAATCATCAAAAAATACAAACGAGTGATCTTTCTCTAACAACTTACAGAGAGGGATGGCGATTTTGGAGAAGTCTTTTATGAACCTCTGGTAGAAACCGGCATGTCCAAGAAAACTTCTTATGGCTTTGACCGAAGTTGGTGGAGGCAGCTTTGCTATTACATCAACCTTTGCTCGATCTACCTCTATTCCCTTGCTTGACACCCGGTGCCCCAAGACTATTCCTTCTTGTACCATGAAATGGCACTTTTCCCAATTCAGAACCAAGTTGGTCTCGATGCACCATTTCAGCACACGCGTCAGATTTATTAGGCACTCCTCAAATGAATTTCCCACCACTGAGAAGTCATCCATGAACACCTCCATTATGTCCTCTACCATGTCAGTGAATATGGCCATCATGCACCGTTGGAATGTGGCGGGTGCATTGCATAGGCCAAAGGGCATCCTCCTGAAGGCATAAATGCCATATGGGCAGGTGAAGGAGGTCTTCTCTCTGTCCTCAGGTGCAATAGAGATCTGATTGTACCCTGAGTACCCATCCAGAAAGCAAAAGTGTGACCTCCCTGCCAATCTATCCAGCATCTGATCAATGAAGGGAAGTGGGAAGTGGTCTTTCCGGGTGGCTAGATTCAACTTTCGATAATCCATGCAAATTCTTCAGCCTGTGACAGTTCTTGTTGAGATTAGTTCATTGTTGTCATTCTTCACAACCGTCATGCCACCCTTTTTAGGAACGCATTGAACTGGGCTAACCCAGCTACTGTCAGAGATTGGGAAAATGATTCCCGCATCCAACCACTTTATCACTTCCTTCTTCACCACTTCCTTCATATTCGGGTTCAGCCTCCTCTGATGTTCCCTGGAAGGTTTGTGCCCCTCTTCCAGCAGAATCTTGTGCATGCAATAGGCGGGGCTGATCCCCTTGATGTCTGCCATGGTCCACCCAATGGCAGTTTTGCACTCCCTTAGTACCTGCAAAAGCTGTTGAACCTGCACATCTAACAAACCAGATGAGATAATAACAGGTAATGTGGAGTCGGGACCCAGAAATTCATACCTGAGGTGAGCTGGCAATGGCTTTAGTTCCAGCTTAGGTGGTTCTTCGATGGATGGCTTTGCTGGAGGGGTCTCTCTCTTTTCTAAGTGTAAGGGCTCAAACTCTAGATTTCTATCCCAGAACCCTCTACCTTCCAATGCCAACACCCATTCCGCCAAATCCTCACCATTCACTTAATCTAAATTCATCAAGCATGCAGCAGGGGATCCTCAACCGTCAACAC